>NC_040031.1:3242225-3542225 GCF_000972845.2 Larimichthys crocea
GGTGGAGGGTAGGGGGGGGGGGGAGAAGGGTGGGGGGTGGGGGGTGGGCAGGGGGTAGAGCGGTGGGGGAGGTGTGTGGTGTAGGAGGGGGGGGGTGGGAGTGGGGGGGAGATGGGGAGCGGGGAGTGGGGGGGGGCGGTGAGGTCGGGGGTGTTAGTTTGGTTTTAGTTTTGAGGGGTTGGTTGGGAGATTTCTTTGTGGTAGGGTTTTGTGGTTTGGTTGTGGTGGGTGTTTTTGGTTTTGTTGGAGGTGTTTGTTGTTGGTTTGTTTTTGATTGTTTTTTTAGCTCTTTGGAGTTGTTTGTGGTGTGGTAGTAGTTTGATGTTTTTCTTTTGTGGGGGGTTTGGTTGTTGTTTTTTGTGAGTGTTGGTTTGTTTTAGTTTGGAGTTTTTTTTTGGTGTTGTTTTTTTTTCTTTGTTTTTTTGTTGTTAGATCTTTTTAGATTTTTTTTAGTTTTAGTTTTTTGGTTAGGTTTAGGGTTTAGATTTGTTCTTTTTTTTTTTTGTTTTTTTTTTTAGGACGACAGGATTTCAACCAGAGGTAAAAGAGGAGTTGTATGTTTATTAGGTTATTTTTATATGTATTGTATTTATGGCTTTAGAGCTATGAATATACAATGTTGACCATGAAGCTGGAAAAAAATATTTTTTACCTCTTCTCATGAAATGATTGTGACAGTGTGTTTTATTCTTGTGTAGATAAAGTGTATCTTCCCAACTTTTTTAAACAGTCTCGTTCCAAACATATCAAAATTAAACCGGAAGTAACCTGATGTGTATAAAGAGGAATATGTCAAAGCAAAATAAAATTATTACAGCTTTATGGGCAACAGTGTATGCGGGCTCACTGATAAATACCTCTGGGATGCATATTTCAGTTGTGAACAGTTAGTGGTTAATTGTATATCTTATGTGCCGTTATTCTCCACAAAATGTTGATGTTGTTATGTGTTTTTTTTCCATGCAGGCTTGTGAGATTGACAAAAAGATGTTAAGATTAAGGAAGGAAGGACAAGCTATCAAGACACCAAACCTACAGGTGACAATAGAGATCCAGTCTCCCATAATAAAATCATCAGAGATGAAGAAAGTGGCTTATGCTACCATCTCATTGTTTTAAAAGCCAACATGCCAAGCAAATAATTGCTACAGCATGAAAATTTCATTTTCCCCCTTTGCAGGTCTACTTTTGTCTTGAAGAATTCAGCGGTAACCATATTTTCTGAATAGATATTTCAAACAGGTTGTAACAAATGCATAGATTGATAAAAACTGTTTGTCTGGTATATGTATGAGTGATCATATATTATTAAAGATATGGACCCAATCACTTCTAGAGGAAGAGTTGGTGTTTTGCCGGGTCTAGAACACTGTGATGACAAACAAAATTTCACAACAGACTTTAATATTTTCTGTCATGCCAAGGTTTGTGTACTTAATTCTTTTTAATGCAATGTATTTCCACTTTATCACAAATTTGGTATTTTCATAGTGTTAAACAGTTTTCAAATCAGTAAATAACAAGGACTTTACCAAGTTAACTGCTGAGATCTTATGGGCTTAAATATGTGTCACCAGAAACTAAATTTGAATCATTATATTTGAATTTGATTGCTTACCTTAAATAATTCTACATTACAAACGTAATTTGAATTTGTATTGTTCAATTTGAATCATTGGATTGAAAAACCCAATCTGAATTGTAATTTGAAATTGAATTTATTAGTTTGGAACTGAACATTCAGTTCTCAAAATTCAAATTTCTGTGACAAACATCCAGGTAGTCGAGCAATCGAGCACAGATACACAGGAATTTGTGAGGTTTTCTTAATTAATCTCTCAACCGCTGCCACTGTGAGCTCTGCCTCAACTACCCGGATGTTTGTCACAGAAAATTGAAACTGAATTGTGAGACTGAATGAAGAAGATGAAGATATACTTTATTAATCCCTCGATGGGGAAATTCTTTTTTCACTCTATTTTATTTTTACATGCATTTTAACCCGGACACACACACACACACATGCAGTAGCCAGACCAGTCCATGTGGGACTTGAACCGGCCACCCTCCGGAATGTTCAGTTCCAGACTAATAAATTCAATTTCAAATTACAATTCAGATTCAATTTTCAATGCAATGTTTCAAGTTGAACAATACAAGTTCAGTTTTTTAATGCAATTATTAAAGTTAGGCAATTCAAATTCAAATATAAATGATTCAAATTCAGTTTCTGGCACATATTTCAGCCCATAAGATCTTCTCAGGAACGCTGCTTAAAAGTTGGATAGGGCATAAACTAAGAAAAGTCAGTCTTCATACAGGTTTTAAACACACCCAGAGGCAAGGCAACTTTATTTGCAAAACATTATTCACAAAAGCAGTTCCAGATGTTTTATATGGAAACGAAACGACATTTTAAACACAGTAAATTTAAATAACAGAAAAAAAAACTAGAAACAAATGAAAGCACAGAAACAGAATGATAATGCAGTTACATTGCAGTAATAAAATATCCCTACAAAGGAAATAAAAGTGCATCAAAGAAACCAATCAATCAATCAACTGAAATTGGCCAGTTGGGCTAGGCGGAGTAGTGTGTAAGATTTAGTATCCAAGAACAGACAAGCTAAACACTGGCTCTAGAGAGGGCCTTTCGTATTTGGCTCAGCCACTGTAGTTTCTCCCTAGTGAGATTCTGTGGTGCTATACAGTAACAGCTCAAAGCAGTTCCACTGTTCTCGGTTCTGAAAAACATTTACTGTAAAGATTTAAGAACATAAGTAAAATGCTCAGTTCTCCTGGTTCTGAACTCTGTTCTGGATAAGCTGAATTTTTCAAATTAGCTTTCTCGGAAGACCAGTTAAATGAGAATTGCACCTGCTGGTAATGAAGGAACAAATGAATGTCTCATCTCAACATGAGACTCTTAATTAATACCATTTGTTTTTGGTGATGAAATACTGCTTTAGATTCAGCCTTGATTATGGGTAACATGGTCTATTAAAACACCTAGATTTCTAACATGCTTTCATCCTTATAGTCCTGGAATCAAGCTGAGCAGCAACTTTGAATCTTTCCTCCTTTTTGGCAAATACAATTATTTCTGAATTGTCTTCATTTAATTGAAGCAATTAAATTGAATCCAGCTATGCACTCTAAGCATTGATATGAGTCAGAGGGACGATACATGGTGAAAGTAAATCTATCTAACTGAACCCTGGGGGACTCCACATGTCATGGTGATCACCAGTGGAAGCAACACATCCCTGCCTTCGAGATATGATCTAAACCAGTGGTCCCCAACCTTTTTGTCTTGAAGCCCCCTCCTTCAGCCTTTTGTATCTAAGAAAAGCTGACCCCCAACAACCCACACTCACATACCAAAAGAATCACGTTAGGTGTGATTGTTTCTTGTCATACTTGCCACCAATGACACATTTTACTTGTCCCGTAAAACCAATGTTAAGGTAACTCTAGATTTATAGCTTTAGTTTCTTTTGTGGCTATATTGTGATGCTCTGACAGGGAATCAAGAATGACTAGTAGCTAGCTGACCTGATTGAACCTCTGTGACCTGTAATTTGTGCTCTCAGTTTAGCAACAACAGAGATGTGACTTAGTATCGTACTATTGTAAGGGTTAGGACAAAAAATGTTTTTAAACAGTTTTATATGCAGACCTTTGTATAATTTTTCTTCCACTCTAAGTATTTTATAATGAGAAGTATCAAGAGATCACTAAGATCAATTACCATTACCAAAACTGATGTTTCATCTTTATCACTATTCAGTGATGTGGTCTAAAGCCAGTTTGAAGTCTGTCAGGCCAAGTTGCTGAGTCAGCATGGGCACCACATCCATTGTTTTTAATGAAAACATGATGGGAGGTTGGCGACAGCGGCAAAAGGATGGAGGGTGGCAGATATTTGTTCCCTCATTCTCAGTTCATGATGGTTCAACTTTTTCAACTTGCTGCTGCGGCTAACAGTGTGACCATGGAAACCACAGTGAGGAAATCAATACATGAGCTGATTTTACTCTGAGCCACCTGAATTACACACCTCTTCAACATCAGAGACAAGACGGATCAATAAAGAGAAACGGCAATGGAGCAAAAGCACTTGTCTGACTAATCCAGTCTGAGATAATGAACAGTATTAGCAAAAGTTGCTAAATCATATTGCTATCCATTTCCTCTATTCTCAGAAGCAACCAGCTCTATTTATCTGTTTGATGAGGTTATACAAGGTGGATAGCAGTAGCCTGTGGCGTACAGGCTATATGATTGGTAGTAGCTGGGAGCTGTGGAGAGCTGCCGCAGAGACAGAGTTGCATCCTGCTGCTGCACTGGCAGCCACTCACTGTCTGATAGCATTTTTATAGAAAAAAAAAAAAAAACAGCTGTCTCAAAAACTGATAAAGCTCAGTTTGGGTTAGCCAAACTTATATGGAAGAAAAAACAAGAGCAAATTACTTTCTGGTTCAGCTTTGACCCCTTGTACTTTTTTCTGTACAAAAAGGGTTACCAGCATTTCACGCATGCAAACACACACACATTCACACATACACCCTTTTGCCATTGTGTTATGTTTCTGCATAATTAGCAGATATCTGTGTTTCAAGTGTTTACTGTGTTTATCAAGTTGATATTTTTAAGTTAGGAGATACTGTACATTCTGTAAATTGATGGCAAAGGAAATACTGTAAACGCTCACACTGAAACTTAACAAGTTTTTGCCTCACCGTTGATGGGGAGAAGGAGATTCTGAGATATAAATTGCACAAATGATCACATCACATGCTGGTGCATTCTCCGTCACAACAGCTTGCAATGGTGGGTGGCAGGACTTACCGGAATTTGTACACTACAGCAAAAAGAAAAAAATCACTTAGTGTCACACACATTAACTCATCTCCACATCAGATGCCAGCCACACGTTGGGAGATCCTGTAATTATGAAAATGTTTAAGCAATGAGTGGCATGAGAGAACATCAGCGGTGTTATAAGATACAGTATGAATGACAGAAAAAGACACACAGAGAGACAGAGAGAAATGTCTTTTTATAAAGCCTTGGGCTCATTTTGTTGCCCCACATTGAGATTAAAGCGCAAACCAAATACATGGCCTGAGGAGCCTTCTACCCCCCCTGCCAACCATCACCCAATCATTCCACTCCCATTTCCCTAATACTGACAGTCAGGGGTTGTCTGAGCTACACTATTAGTGTCCGTTAGCAGGAAGTGCCACTGGCACATCTTTCTTATGCTTTGCTTTGTCCTCTTTTTATAATGGCATTGTTGAACAACACACACAGCCCATATAAAGAGCAAGACGGTGGTTAGAAAATATCCCTATGGCTGTCCACACTGCTGCTATACACTAAAGGTCAGCCCTCAGAGAAGAGCTTCTGCTTCTTTGTAAAATCAGCTGGCTGAACATGGATGTCATTACAGAAAATGCCCTTCACACGGTGTCAAGGAGCCAACACATGAAAACCATCCAAATAATGGATTGTTTCCCACATGTATGGGCAAAAGATAAAGTGATGGAATAAATACTGTGGGAGACTTTTACTTTCACCTCCATGCCCGTGAGCTGCCACACTGTAAGCCACTTACTATAATTATGTTGATTCATATGATACACTATAAGGACACCTACAACAGCTTGCTGTATCAGTACAATTTTTTTCATGACATACAAACCTAAAGATGCACATGTGATAACTACACATGTATGGGACTGTAGTTGTTTATTAACTAAAAGAACAACAGTTATTTAAAGTTGTTTAAAATAGTTTGAGTCAGTAATTCAGTTCAGTCTTCTTCTTCTCCTTCTCCTTTCGGCTTTTCCCTTCAAGGGTCGCCACAGCGCATCAGTTGCCTCCATCTAACCCTGTCTTCTGCATCCTCTTCTCTCACACCAACTACCTTCATGTCCTCTTTCACTGCATCCATAAACCTCCTCTTTGGTCTTCCTCGAGGCCTCCTGTCTGGCAGTTCAAAACTCAGCATCCTTCTACAAATATATTTGCTATCTTTTCTCTGGACATGTCCGAACCATCTCAGTCTGGCCTCTCTGACTTTATCTCCAAAACCTCTAACATGTGCTGCCCCTCTGATGTACTCATTCTTGATCCTATCCATCTTGGTCACTCCAAAAAGAGAACCTCAGCATCTTCATCTCTGCTACCTCCAACTCTGCCTCCTGTCTTTTCCTCAGTGGCACTGTCTCTAGACCAAACAACATTGCTGGTCTCACCACAGTTTTGTACACCTTTCCTTTCATTTTAGCTGAAACTCTTCTATCACACATCACACCTGACACTTTTCTCCACCCGTTCCAACCTGCCTGCACACGCTTCTTCACCTCTTTTCCACACTCTCCATTGCTCTGGACTGTTGTCCCTAAATACTTAAAATCCTCCACCTTCTTTATCTCTTCTCCCTGTAACCTCACTCTTCCACTTGGGTCCCTCTCATTCACACACATGTACTCAGTCTTGCTGCGGCTAACCTTCATTCTTCTTCTTTCCAGGGCGAACCTCCACCTCTCTAGCTTCTCCTCCACCTGTTCCCTGCTCTCACTACAGATCACAGTGTCATCTGTAAACATCATAGTCCATGGAGATTCCTGTTTAACCTCGTCTGTCAGCCTGTCCATCACCATAGTGAACAAGAAGGGGCTCAGAGCTGATCCCTGATGCAGTCCCACCTCCACCTTGAACTCCTCTGTCACACCTACAGCACACCTCACCACTGTCTTACAGCCCTCATACATGTCCTGCACCGCTCTAACATACTTCTCTGTCACTCCAGACTTCCTCATACAATACCACAGTTCCTCTCTGGGCACCCTGTCATAAGCTTTCTCCAGATCTACAAAGACACAGTGCAGCTCTCTCTGACCTTCTCTATACTTCTCTATCAACATCCTCAAAGCAAATACTGCATCTCTAGTAGTCTTTTTTGGCATGAAACCATCCTGCTGCTCACAAATGCTCACTTCTGCCCTTAGTCTAGCTTCAACTACTCTTTCCCATAACTTCATTGTATGGCTCATCAGCTTTATTCCTCTGTAGTTGCCACAACTCTGCACATCTCCCTTGTTCTTAAAAATGGGCACCGTCACACTTCTCTTCCATTCCTCTGGCATCTTCTCACTATCTAAGATCCTGTTGAACAACCCAGTCAAAAAAATGTACAGCCATCTCTCCTAGACACTTCCATACCTCCACAGGTATATCATCAGGACCGAGTGCCTTTCCACTCTTCATCCTCTTCAGTGCTCTCCTCACTTCATCCTTACTAATCTTTGCTACTTCCTGGTCCACAACAGTCACCTCTTCTGCTCTTCGTTCTCTCTCATTTACCTCATTCATCAACTCTTCAAAGTACTCTTTCCATCTTCCCATAACACTACTGGCACCTGTCAGTACACTTCCATCCCTATCCTTAATCATCCTAGAGTGCTGCACGTCCTTCCCATCTCTGTCTCTCTGCCTTGCCAACCTGTATAGATCAGTCTCTCCCTCCTTACTGTCCAACCTACAAGTCATCGTAAGCCCCTTGTTTGGCCTTTTCCACCTCAACTCTCACCTCATGCTGCATCTCCCTGTACTCCTGTCTACTCTCTTCAGTCCTCTCAGTGTCCCACTTCTTCTTAGCTAACCTATTTCTCCGTACACACTCCTTCACCTCCTCATTACACCACCAAGTCTCCTTATCTACTTTCCTTCCAGATGACCAGATCACCAAGTACACTCCTACCTGTCTCCCTGATCACATTAGCTGTAGTTGTCCAGTCGTTTGGAAGCACCTCCTGACCACCCAGAGCCTGTCTCAACTCCTTCCTAAAAGTCATGCAACACTCTTCCTTTTTCAGCTTCCACCATTTCATCCTCTGCTCTGCCTTTGCCCTCTTCATCTTCCTCACCATCAGCATCATCCTACACACCACCATCCTATGCTGCCTGGCTACACTCTCTTTGCAGTCACTGATCTCCTTCAGATTACACCGTCTACACAAGATGTAGTCTACCTGTGTGCTCCTACCTCCACTCTCATAGGTCACCCTATGTTCCTGCCTCTTCTGAAAGAAAGTATTCACTACAGCCATTTCCATCCTTTTTGCAAAATCAACCACCATCTGTCCTTCTGCGTTCCTCTCCTGGATACCCAACCTGCCCATCACCTCCTCATCATCTCTGTTTCCTGCACCAACATGTCCATTAAAGTCTACACCAATGACAACTTTCTCACTTCTAGGGATGCTCTGCATCACTTCATCAAGGTCCAACCAGAATGTGTGAGCATACCCACTAACAACATTGAACATCACACCTTTGATTTCTAGCTTCAGACTCATCACTCTATCTGACACTATTTTTACCTCCAGTACACTCCTAACAAACTCCTCCTTCAAGATAACTCCTACTCCATTTCTTTTCCTATCTACACCATGATAGAACAACCTGCTCCTAAGCTTCTCTCTACCTTTTCCTGTCATAGTTCCAACATTCAAAGTCCCTACTCTCAGTCCTAGACTCTTCCCTTCCTCCTCTCCTTTTTCGACCAACGGTAGTCCAATGTCCACCGGCACCCTGTAGGTGAACAGCACTGATGGTGGTCGTTGTTAACCCGAGCCTCGACCGATCCGGTATGGAAGTCATAGATTCGATTTGCATGTTTGATTTGGCAAGTTTTACGTCGGATGCCCTTCCTGACACAACCCTCTGTATTTATCCGAGCTTGGGACCGGCACAATAATACACAATACATTCAGTAATTCAGTTCAGTAATCACCATAATAATAGTGTATATGTTTTGCAGTGACATTTTATTTATATTTTCAAAGTTTGTAATCTGCAGTAACTGATGGTGAATCATACTACACATTAAGATAAGTTGAGCATTTCTTAACACCAGATTGGTACAAGTTGTAAATGAACAAGTGACACAGTTTGTGCAGAAAAAAGAAAAGAAGATAAATTCTATTTAATCAAGACAGAGAACAGCCTGCTGAATGAACACAACTAATGTCTCATGTCTCTGCTTTTCTTTTACAAAACATAAAAAGCAGCACAATATTTGTTCACTGGTCACTTGAGGCCTCAAACACACACATAGATGAGATTCACACTGTAAAAATAAGAAAAAGGGAGTGACTCTTTTAATCATCTACCATCTGCATGTACCACTTATCTAACCGCCTCACCACATATTCCCTTTCATATGATCTTTGATAATCATAACTATGATGTAAAATAATGATGTCCACAACTGTGTTCTTCTGCCATTTAATAATTGATGAGCGTTAGAAGCTTAGTAATCAGTGGCTGTGCCCTGCTGACAAGCTCTGCTGGACATCAGTGGGTCTTTGATGGTCTTCAGAGGAAATGGACAAGGACAAGGGGCTTTGAATGTGTCTTTTTATTTTAACATCATGCTCTCTGTGTGATGTCTGAGAGGAAAGAACATCAACTTGATAAGCAGCTTACCAGGGCTGTATCAGTCCAAGACAAAACTGAGACAGAGCACAGTCCAGGGCAACAAGTCAGTCCAACTGGGCTTTGGGAAAGGACAGAGGCTGCCAAAAGTCCTCTTCATAATTTCAGGATTATTTTGACGGATCCAGAAAGATAACCAACTTGTTTCCACTCACATACGCACACATGTATGTATTCATGCTGTACCGCCCGCCTTTTATTTCTGTCTGTACAGTTATGATTTATCTTAGAAGACATTTCAGCTTCAGTAATTATAGATGCATTTCCTCCAGCCTATCTTTTATTTAGTCCATGAAGAGAAGTGACAATATTACCTTCCAGGTTCTCCTATCTATCCAGCATAAAAACAGTGCCTTTATTCTGCAGTAAAATTATATTATTATCCTATATTAAAATTATATATATATGTGTGTTTTGGCCACTAGGGGAGAATTAGCAATTGTTTGCAGTTGTATTTTCTGCCCAGCTGATGAATGTAAATGTAATATTCCTCTCCTTTTAGCTCTGGTTTGGTCTTCACCAACTCCTGAAGGAAATGTCTGACTCTTTAGCTCCTGAAAAAACAAATCTTCCACAGATTGATGGGAGATAAACTGCAGCAGAGTAAAGTGATTATTCTCTGTGGATTCATAACGACAAGTGACCTCTTTCATATTACACAAAGTCATTTAAACCATTGTTAATATAAAAATATTGATTGGTGCAGCCTTAAGTGGCTTATATAACCTGAGATTTGATATTGATTATACACATTACACCTCTGTGTCATTAAAGCTGCAGGAGACGTGTCTTATTGTTTAGTAGGGCTACATGATGAATTCAAGCAAGTGGGAAATGCTATCAATCATTAGTTTAAAGCCTGTATGTTTCTACATTCAATAGAATATTGTAATACACCTGGTAGTGTTTAGTGGGTACAATGGGTACACCTGGGTAAGACCAGAGACTATCCACATTAGGGGGAAGAGATCTATCTCCCAGTTGTCTGCCACTGGTGGTAAAGCACAAGCCAAGGCTGGTGGTGAAATATTTTTAACATAACCACATTTAGCCAGAATATAGGATGGCTGTGGGAGCTTGAAATGTCTGCTGATTCTGCCACTTTACTGCTGGGAAGTGAATCACAAATCCTAGAGGACTTGGACAAGTCAGAGATAATAAACTAAATCACCTTAAGACCGGATTTGGAACTCAGACTGCTTTCGAGTAGTCTACCTCTGCCACTTACACCAGAGCATTTATTCTATCACTTTCTTTTTCAACTCATAAGTCATGTTAAATTCCCACTGTTCCACTGTTGTTTTATCATTTAAAAAAAAGATGTTCACCACTGGTGTTATCTAAGTGGCAACCTCTAAACCTGTGACTTTCCCTAAACCCCTAAACATCTACTAGAATTTGATTTATGATATAAGCTCCCTTTTCTGTCATGGGCTGTGGTCCTACATTATGTTGTCGCAACTTGTCACAAAGAGAGGCCAGACTGGAGGCAGAGCACAGGATCAATGTTCAACATTATTCTCCTGATATATTTTCCTCTGAGAAGCAAGGTTGCGGTTAGAAACAGTTTGTACATGAGTGATTTTCCACTGCCTGTTGACTCACTTAATGCAGTATAACAATCCCAAGACAGGATGAGCAGAACAACACAACCATCCATTTTTTATGGAAATCCCTTCAAGACGTTTGCCAGTCAATATGCTTGACAGAGAGTGATGCAAGTCATTGTGGCTCTCTCTCAAGGCTGACTGTGTGCTTTGTGTTTGTGACAGTGAAAGGAAATAAGCATGCCGTGCTCCTCCACCGAGATGTCACTCGTAATTCATACTGTGTGGTATAGCAAACCACATGTAATACGAGTAGACCTGCCATACCAAGAGCATACAAATGAATGAAAAATAAAAAAGGCCAGCAGAAACAACTGTCATCCATACCATGCAGTAAGTGGTCACATCATTATGTGCTGAAAACCTCACCAACAAAGGGACTTTGAATAAAATAAATGTCGTAAAAAATGCTGTCAAAAGTGGATAACTAGCTTGAAACTTTACTGCCACTCTCACAACTCTCATCGTAATGTTTTTGGATCCAACAGAGACTCAATAAGCCCACTGTATGCTAGCTGTCCAGCATCAAATGGGGTACAGGCAAAGTAAGCAACTAGTGAATGGATACAGTGGGGTATTTAGAAGCTAAAGAACCAGGTACCTTCTATATTTCATTATGATGTTTGACTTCAGTTGAAATGCTTTCATAATCCTTAATTGTTCCAACTTTCTTTTCATGGTTTTAATTAACTTTTTTCCCACCTACCTTCTGCATCCCCCAGGGGATTCTCCATTTACTCAACAGCCATGCAGTTTTCTCTTTGTGTTGAGTTTTGAGGAGTTTTTGAGGAGTTTTCTTAACCAAATTAGACCTGAATTAGAAAGCCCAAACAGTGTTTGGAAGCCTATTGAGACATTGTGATTATCTGGCTCAACATATATACTTGAGTTGATTAATCTGTAATTCCCAGCCTTTTCAAAACCAAAACATTAAAATAAATCTATTGTATTAACGTATTTGCACTCATGCTGTGTAATTATAAGCCTTGATTTCAAAGTTGTTGTGACTGTTATTGCTGTTGCCAACTGTTGTCCATTGACCATTGCAAGATTGATACACTCCAGCCTCGAGTCATACATTTTAAGCAATTGCTTTTCACTGCTATAGTTAATAATTGGTATAATGCCTTGGATCCATTATCTGGTTTTGTATTTGCCCTTCCCATTGAACATCAACGGCGCATTTGCCTAAAATTGCAGTCACATCGACAGATTGCTTTTTCTGTGTGTTAAAATCCTTGACTTGGAGAAACACTTATATTCTAACCAAGGAACACACTCAAAATCACCTGTGGCACACCCTCACTGTGCCCTACCCCAAGAGGAGGAGATCAGCTGGAGACAAACGAGGGTAAAAGTCCATTAGTGAGTTCTGCATCTTGGTAATTGCCTCTCATTAGCCTCGTCTCTGCACCAAGGTGCCACAACTCCTTGTGAAATTCAGCTATGAACTCATAATTCAGCAAGCTGTACGGCAGGAAGGGCAGGAGGAGGAAGCACAGCGATGAGAGACACAAGGTGGAGGATAAGTGAACGACGTGGAGAGAGGAGGAAATGGAGGACGTAGAGAGGGAGGTTGTGGAGGAGAGCAGAGTGGATAACAGTGTGAGTGTTGGGGACTGAATAGTAAAAGAGAGGGAGGAGGAGAGTAGGATGTGAGTGATGAGTAAGTGTGTGAGTGTGTGAGTCAGAAATCAGAATTGCTCCACAGATCTTCCTGGAACAATTTAGTTATGTTGTGTTCAGAAGCAGTTATGAAACTTAAGAATAAGCTCTTACAACATAACAAAAATCAATCTGCACTTCACTTAGAGTTTAACATGTATCTTTAACAAAACACTGCACACTTCCAGTTACTATCTACTCACTCTATCTACTTAAATGACCCTGATGAGGGTAATAAATGGAAGTCATAAGGCTGGAAAATAAATAGAATGGATATATTTATTTGATAATGTCAGTAACTAGTTACTATTTAATCATATAAAATATGTTGTAATATTGTAGGTCATATAAAGGCAAAATTCAGAAGGTAGCAGTGTCCTAAGCTTCTTTAAATATGTATGCTAATACTCTTTTACTTTAGTAGAATTATGAATGAAGGACTTCAAACAAATAATTTCTTTATTCTTCATCACTATATCTTTCTAGTTGTCCTTATTTAAAAGACCAGACAACTTGCTCCACCACTATTTAAGACATTTTTAAATATCTGTTTTAGGCAACTGCTGACTCACTGCCAAAGAAACCATAGGAATTTAGGGCATGACAGGTTCGGCCTGTGTGAGTGAATGTACTGGAAAAATGACCTCTTATTATTCGACTTTGATAGACATCAGAGGGTTGTTAGTAGGCACGGTGAAAGGAGAGAATAGGGAGAGAGAAGTAAGGACAATGTAAGATTGAGGAAAAGGGAATAGAGTGGGAAAGCTGAGAGGAATAAAAAGGTGTGGAGACAGGCAAGACATGAAGAAATGAAAGGGCTACCATATGGGAGAGGACAAAGAGAAGGTTGGAAAGAAAGTAAGAAAGGAAAGCGTATGCAAATTAAGGATATAAAACAGGATGGCTGAAGGAAGAAATGGCCTCATTGGAATTCTGTCAGCAGCGGCGCTGCTGTGATGAAAGATTTGAACTCACCTGCAGTCTGTAAGTTCTTAGAGTAAACAGTTTGAAAAGGTAATAGTATGATTTTCTTTATTTGTGTGTACCCAAACTTCTGCCTTTGTTGTGTTCAAGAGAGTTAAGTACACAGATTCATTTATTTCATATTTTGATGTGTATCACAACCACAAAGTATTATTATTAATATTTTAACAAATGTATACATTTGCTGGAATGGAAGGGATTGAGACAAACTGGTGGGTAAGGCAGAGGCTAAGCTGAACATACAGTAATGTATCAGTCAATCTGTACAGTTGTTGCGAATTAGTTTAGTTACTTCCTCTTTATGTTGAAAGAATCATTCTTCATGTGTCAAGTTAATCCTTCCCTCTCTAATATTATACGATGTTCCAGTCATGGTTGGAGGCTGGTATTTCCCAGTTTCCGATTTCCAACCTCTAATCTTCCAGGTGCGTGATGCCAAATGGAAACAAAAGACATGGCTGACCTTGAAAACCTGATGTCTCTTTGGCAAGAGTACACACAATTCAACAGTCGTGTTTTTTGGCAAAGTGGCTATACTCTTAATTTAATTTATGCCCCCAAGAGGCCCAAACTGTCTGCGTTATAAACAGTAACATGTAAGACTACTTTTGCATATTGATTGATTGATTGATTTAGTGAGTGATCCTTTTTCTAGAAGGAGTTCAGAAATTTTCCATGTGTTCCATGTTTTTGGAACGCAACATTATGTTGGGTGTTCCTTTGTTTTAGTTGCCAGTTTGTCTTTGTCTGTTGGTCAAAAGCATTTTGTTGTTAGTGAGCAATTTCCTAGTGTTTTCCAACTTTCTATCTCAGTTTTTGTCAGTTTTTTATCTCAGTTCTTTTTCCTTGATTTTGTACTCGTACTACTTTGTACTTTTGTACTATTGACAGCTTCTTTAAGAATTTCTTTGCCTAATTAGTCTGCCTTTAATCACATTGTTGTTTTCGAGCGGAGTATTTCTATACATTCTTCATTTTTTTGAAGAATGTAGCAATCAGTGGGTGCAAGATGTTTCCTGTGGCCCTGGGACTATCTGTTATTCAGACCATGGTGTAATTTATGGAGTGCTGAACTCACAGGACAGCCTGTTGCTGTGAGCTTCTTGTCATCACACGTCTGGACCCATGAAATAAAAACAGCTAATGCTAGCTACACACCCTTATTTCTATAATGCAGCACAGCACTGAGTGTGGGGGTGATCACTAATGGCACTCAGCAGCTGTTGAAGTACAGTAGAATGCATGAAAAGTACTAACGTTGGAAAGCTAGGCTAAGTAGCTTTCAATTTCACGTAAAAACAGACAGCATGATGGGTATTTGAAATGACTGCTGTAAATGTATAGACAGCTTCAATAGCTTATGGCTGACAGCTAACCAGTAATATTACGTGGACAAGTTGAAGGAGACATTGCATCATTGTGTAGGCTATACTGTTATGACTTTCTCCAGTCAATAGTACACCACAGTAATTGACAGCGTGTCTTTTCGCCGGCTCTGTTATCTTACAAGTCCCACCAAGAGGCTTGAAGCTTAGATGCTGTTTCAATGAATCTGCCGTTTCATCCTCTTGTGAAAAATGAAAAAAATAAATAAAATAATGATAGCTGTATCATTATAATTTATAATTCAGATATTGAAAAGACTTCAAATTTCAGTGTACTTTAATGGATACGAATAAAAGCTGAGGTGGCACATCAAACCTTCTGATCCCACACGTCTCCACAGTCGGCTTTGTAATGAATAGTGTGTGTGTGTTTGGTGGGTGTACGGATATGTGTGTGAGTGTGTGCATTTGTTCTGCAGTTTGACTGAAGCAGAGGACATTAATGACAAGAAAAAATCCCAGTACTACCGTCTATGAATTACTCATAGTTAGTGAATTATTGAGTATAATTTGTGAATAATAAATAAACCCAAACATGCAGCAATATTCTGTGTTGTTTTTTAGTTGAATAAACCTACTTTCATGACACTTCAGTTAACTGTTGTTTTTTTCATTAACATGTGGCTGTGGCTTTGTTTAATTAGTGACACATTCATAATCATCAAGGGTTTCATGTAACAAAGTGCAGACAAACACACAGTGACAAACAAAAATCATTAAAAATGTTTTGCTACTTGTGGTATTGCATAGGCGTTTTCTTATGACAGATAGTCAGTAAGCTGCAATCAGTCAGTCATCTGTAATCAGTCATCACATCTTCCTTGCAAGCACCTCATTAAACAAACACGCCAATCTTTAGGGAGTCACTCTTCTGTCTTTTAGATTTAAAAACTTAAATAGTATGGCTTCTGTTTTAGATTAAGTGTTTTGTTTAAAAGTGGTTAAGATTTATTTAAGATAAAATAAATATAAATGGTAAAAAAAAAGGTAAATATCAATCTACCCTAAATATGTAAAACAATGAGAGCAGAGAAGCTAACTCTGAGGCAAGCTTCTATTTGGCACAGAGATTACTATGCAGATAAAGAAACAACTCGAAAAAACATAAAAAACTAAAGCACAAAAGAGAATATACATCTTTATGGAGTCAGTCCTCTATAGTCTGAAGTCCGAGAGATGTTTTATTTAGAAAAATATAAAAATTTTGGGATTCTCTCCCAATTACACCCCTTGGTCACGTGATATGTTACCCCAGGTAAGCCCTCAAAGCTAGCAAAAATAAGTAAAAAACAAACTTTCTTTGGAAAGGGGAAAAGGCCCAATGAGGAGACAGAAAAAGAAGAGCCTTATGACTTCTAAGGGGAAAAAAGCTGCATTTAAAAGACAATATCAGGAGTCCTACTCAAAATATGGATTTATCGCCACAGGTGATTCTCACATGCCACGCCCGCTCTGCATTATGTGGCGACAGGCTAGCAAACGAGGCAATGAAGCCTTCAAAACTGCTTTGGGACATGGAGACGAAGCACCCTGCATTAATAGCCTTTGGACTTTTTTGGGGGAAAAAAACGTGAACAAGGACAGAAGCAAGTACTGATGGCCACCACAATCACATCAACAAGTGTGAGTGCACTAAGAGCATCGTTCTTAGTGGCTAACTGTATTGCTAAGGCAAAGAAACCTTTTACTATTGGTGAAGAACTGATCCTGCCCGCCGCTAAAGACATTTGCCGTGAACTTCTAGGAGAAGCCACAGCAAGATAGCACAGATTCCTGACATTGCCAACAAGGCAATACTACTTGTTTATGTGTTATTTTTATATTCGGGGGTCAATCGATTTAAAAAAAAAATGTACTACTAATCGCAAAAACAATTTCTGTACACTTAATCACGCTTAATCGCGATTAATCTATCAATAAATGTATCAATAAATTCATGCATTTTTCTGAGACTGAAAGCTTATACTGACTATTTATTTATGTAAAATGATCAAATTAATGTAGAATAAACCAGATAACAGTATATGGAATTCATTCATTGTTATTGGCTTAAGTTTCACCTATGCCCATCAGTCAAAACAGAAAAAAGCCAGAATGAGGAACATTATGAGGAGTGCCCGGGGCCGGTCCTAGCTATGGGCAATGGGGCGGCCGCCCAGGGCGCATTCTCAGTGGGGGGCGCACAGACGCCCGAAAAAGCAAAAAACCTCGGTAATTTTGAAGCCGCTCATAAGTTAGCTGGAAGCGGGCGCCCTGGATGCGGTCGGTGTGACAAGGCCAGAGGGGGGCGTCGGCACCCGACCACCTGGGGGCGCACGCATCCAGGGGCGCAAGAGAAAAATGTTCGCCTCGGGGGGGGGGGGGTTCGCCAGGGCGCAAATGTTGCCAGGACCGGCGTGGAGTGCCACACACCAACTCCTGTAGTGTAGACTGGGTGTTTTGCTTGAGTGCTATGTTAAACGTCGTGTTACTTCTGCTGGAATTTAATTTCGGCTTTGCAAATACGTGCCAATTGCCGTTGGTTTTGTCCACCGAGCCGTCGGGCAACTTTTTAAAATGAACTGTCCCCCTAACAGTCCGTCCTATCCCATCTTTTCCGCCATAGACTCTCCTTTATGTTAGGCTAGATCCATAGACATATATACATAGACTCTCCTTTAGTTAGGATCGATCATAGCCTCTATACATAGACTCTCCTTTTAGTTGGATCGCTCATCGACATATATGCACAGACTCTCCTTTAGTTAGGGATCGATCTAGACACACAGACGCTCACTGAGCGGTGGTCCGTTGCTGCGATACGTTACCGGGTCCGCCATATTGGATGTGGCAGATCTGCCCTTCAATAATACAAGCCGGGCCGTTTAGCTATGGGCAATGTGGGAGACCGCCCAGGGCGCAGTCCCGTGAGGGCTTTAAGTTAATGCCTCTTATACACCCATTCACACACACACTAATATATCTGGGAAACAAAGCGCTACTTTGCCACATCCAAAATGGCGGCCGCCACCGGAAGTAAACAAAACCGCGTTAATTGCGTTAATTTTTTTTAACGCGTTAATTCTTTAAAATTAATCGACAAAATTAACGCGTTAATTTTGACAGCACTAGTTTATATATAGCAGGAGGATGTGCATGAGGATAGGTTATGTGCACTATCATTGCCAACCAACACCACAGCTGCAGAACTATTCAAGTCTGTGAATGATTACATATCAGGAAAACCGAATTGGTCCTTTTGTGTCGGCATATGCATGGACGGAGCTGCTGCCAAGAACTTCGGCTTTCTGGATTAACTGTTTAGGTTAAGGAGGTTGTACCTGAATGTGAGTCTACGCACTGTGTCATTCACAGGGAAATGCTGGCTGCTGAAAAATGTCACCTGAATTTAACAGTGTATTGAATGATGTGGTTAAAGTTATTAACCACACCAAAGCACATGCCCTTAACTCGCATCTGTTTGAGCAGCTTTGTGAGGAGATGCCCTTATGAAAAGAAAATATATTACAATATATTTCAAGTAATATATTGGTAAACAGCACATACCGAGTGTTGCGTTCTCGGTATGAGGATGCCAGCAACATAGCTGCTAATGCGGCTTTGCTAGTGAATTAGAGCACAGATTGGGGCAGCATGCTACTGAAGAAAACAGAACTGGACAAACCATTGGACATTTTTTTATTTATCATGCTGTAGATCCTCTGTTTCAGAATGTAACTGACTACACAAAAAAATTTTGTTGGCATGACGCACTGTGGAAATTGATATGTATATACATAAAGTATGTATGTATGTATGTATAATTATATGCTATCTTAGTAACACATATTGATACTCCCAGTATGCTGCCATAAAATGCTAAATCTAATTATAATGCAGGTAAAAGATATTGGTAAATTATATACTGATTTGATGGGACTAATTGAATTTTCACTCCACTTATTTTCCTGTCTCTTCCATCTTCCATGCCCCTTGTTCTTTCTATTATTTTGCTTACCTGTGTTTTTCTTCTCCTCCCCTCTTTAATGATTACCATGAAATCCATTACCCAGTTCAGGAGGAACAGGGGAATTTTGATGTACCATTATCCTGACCACAGCCATCTTAAGTCCTTCATGTGTTCTAAAGATGGCACCGCAGATGGCTGCCTTAGTGTCTTGTTGCACATTGTTTTCTTTGTGAGAGGGAGATGACTCGAGATGCATTAATTTGTCTTTTTTAAAAGATTCATGTGAATCAAAAACAACATCTCTGGTATATTAGTTTAATGCTTAGTCGAAACATTTATCATCCATAAATATCGAAAGTGCATTTAAAGGTTTCATAATCAAGGACAGAGCTACTTAACTAATGTTATAATTTAGATAACCCAGCAAAATATTTGAGCAGATAAAAAGGGTAAGAGAGATACAACATTTCTCTAATGGTTATGTCATTACATTAAATATTAAGTACTATCATTTTTGGTGACATGTAATTCTGGCAGGAAGTCATAAATGTATTCAAGTACTTGCTCTGCTCTCAGCTCTGAGTCAGTCCCTGAATTATTACTTATCACACAGATAAGTACTGCTTTCAATAATTTTTCAAAATTTTATTGCTGGCTGCAGTCATTTGTTTCAAATTTCAAAATGAATACCCTGTTAGGACCAAAGAAGGGCTTATATTTCAAAGCCTACTGAGAGATTAAACATATTTATGTATGAACATGTAACATGTCCTAAATAAGATTTTCAAACATTAAAATCACACAATATGAGTTAGACAACTTGTATGCATGCACTGCATGATTTCAAGACATGTAAAAATAAATGTGGAACAGTATACAGTATATTTTTGTATATTTTAGTCAGCTTTAAACAAACCATGTATACTTTCGATTATTACCAACCACTTTTTTTTTTCAAAGCATGCTTTAGAGCTTTAAATAAATTAATCCTTTTTGGCTCCCATTGTTTTCATTCTGTCCTTTACAGGATGAAAATCAACTTGCAGACTTGCTTACAATAGATAATCCATTTCAGTCTGCATCTCGACTTCCTATTTTTTTTGTTGCCATTGTTGTGTGCTAATGCACTGCAGACATTTCAATCAATCTGCAATTAAAACTGCATTACTGGCTATTATTAGTTGGGATGTAAAGGTCAAAAGGCAACCGAGGTAAGATCCCTCACAAGTCAGTGAAATTGATGGTTCTCTGATGAGGGATGGTTCATTGACAAATGTTAAAGTTTTTTTTTCTACCAACTGGCAGTGCAGGTTTGTGGATATATCTTGTTGCTGTAATATACAATTTCAAAGGTTAGAAAATAGAAACAATGTAGTTTTTTATTTGTCTGACTGAAAATCCTGCTTAGTATGTTGTTGTCGGTTGACTAGCTCCTGTAATGAGCAGGTCTCACTATCCACTGTAAAACATTTTTGTTTGAAATAGTTCAGTTTTCAAATCTGACTGTGAAACCTGGCCATGATCACTCAAAAAGTAGATGTATTAATTATACTTTCTCCTTATTAGGAGATGGTGGTTGTCTGCATACTCAAGAGCAGTGAAAGAGCAGAGTGCATCTTCAAATTCGTAAAGAGGGGGTTACATCTATTTTGTTCAGCAGGCGTTGAAAAAGATGCTGTCATTTATACATACAATAACCTGAGGCTTTTTGGCATTGGTGTTTTAAGAGCATGTGCATGATGTCCTCACAGATATTGTTAAAATCTCACAGCAGACTCCACAGTTGTGTCATCAGGGTGCAGACATATTTTTTGCAATGCTGTCTGGGCCGGTCACCTTACAAAGATTCACCATCTGCAACGTTTTTCTCATCCTGCCTGCAGTTATACTTATCTCTTACTCATCTGGAGGTGAGGCTGCCACAATTTGCATGTTGTTAGATGATTCAGCTCAAGGGTACAAGTTGTTTAGGCTTTGAATGCTCTGCCTCTTTTACCTTCTTTCCTCAATTTCCTTGGTTCCAAAGTAGGATTTTCGTTTTCTTGAGGCAACTGGAAAGTATGCACCCAATGCTGCTTTGTCAACAGATTTTTGTTCAGCATCCAGCCAGGGCCTTTGATTGGGTGGTGTCATTTTTGTGTTTACACCACCATCCACATCCTTGCAGATGTAGCCAGTGACAGATGATGCTTATTCCTTTAGGTCTGTGTAAACCATACACGTGCAAACTCCTTAAACATGTTCCAATTAATTAAAGCAGTCCTGGAGCACTGAAACACCTCTTGGCCAAACTTTGATGTTTTTGCTGACTGAGTTTTATGTTTAATTCAGATTAAGATTAAGACAAAATGATATGTTGGGAAATAATGTTGGGAACATGTATGTTTAACCTAGAAATTGAACAAAAATTGTTTCAAAACAATGCATCGTGCTTGAAATTGTGGAGGGTTCACAGTCTTTTTTTTTTAGTTCTGATATCAATTTGGGAAGCCTTAGGTGATTATGTCCAGTCAATCCAATAGTTGTCAACCAAAACCACAAATGTCAAACTCAGGGTTGGGCCACAGGTGAAGTCAGGGATACTGGTGAATGTTTGTATGCATTTTGTGCCAAACTATCAAGTGGATGTTGAGATGTTTCATAGCATAAGAGTAAGCTTTGCTCTCTGCTGGTGGTGCTACAAGAAAAGTCTAGGCAGGTCATGAGAATTTACACTCAGATATCCTTGTCTATATACTCTATCTCTAAATAAATTCCATGGCAGTCCACCCCAAATGTTGTCAAGACATAGTTGTTGACATATTTCAGTCTGGACCAAAGTGATAGACGTACCAACAGACCAACAGATGTTGCCATCACCAAAACCATGGTTAAAAGATTGCAAAGAAAAATGCAGCGATTAAGAATTGTTATACCACCATATACAGTATCAACAAGCACAGTATATACAAGCTTGATTCAGTGTAATCTTAATTAAGTCTGGATTGACACACAAATTAATGAAAGCAATTTGACATTGACTACGGACACAAAACATGTATAATTTCTACCATTGTGTTTAGTACAATGGCCAATCATTGAACACAGGGAAAAAAGGGAAAACACTAATTACAGAATGTTTTACATCCACAGAGCCAGCCTGTTGTTTAGAGAAGGTATGCTCTGTGGAGGCAGAATGCTGTGACTGGAAATACATTGTGCGTCCATTGTCTCTGCTATGCAGTGGCCCCAAACCTCAGAGGGGTGATAAGATTGCTAATTGTTTTTGCTTTGTACCTTTCTTATGCTTTCCTAATGGTATTTATTGTATACTTCTGATTACGTCAGCAGGTTAGCTTGAAAGGAACCTGTTCAGAAATACTGGGAACACCTCAAGTATTTGTCTCTCTGTGTAGTTGTTTGTGCTGGATATTGTGTGTATTGTAAATGTCATTGTGTGGATAATGTAACTACCTCTGTGTGTTGCCTCTTCATTTAAGTGGCTTTTCTCATTTTCCCTCTCTCATAGACATTTCCAAAGTAAAAGCTGGCACACACACAGTTGGCAATGTAGATGGGGGAGACAGTACATGCCTAAATACATACACATCTATGTATTGCTGTAGGGCATTTATTCCATAAACCTTAATACTACCCTTATCCGTAATTTTGTATTTCACCATAAATCCTAATCTTAAACTGTAGCAGAGGGACATGCATGGTTAAACACAAAAAGATGACTCTGAAATTGCTATGCAAATGAAAATAAACAAGGGGATAGGGAACTTTACTGGCACTTGGGCTGTTTCTCTATTATAGTATAATGAATGACCTTGCATAATAGGTATTCAAATTTCCTAGGCTTATGAAGTAACACTTGTTTAGAACAAAGAAGCTAATCTATTTTAGCAAAAAACACAGTCTGCTGATAAAACTTCTTTTGGAGTAGTTATTAAGATACCCTTCTTTGGAGTTTGTTATTATTTTAATCAGTGGCATCAAATACTTTGTCACTGATTTCATTACATTTATGCTGTCCTTTAATCTTGGAGCTACTCAGTAAAGATGCAAGAGCACTGGGCACACTACACTGCATCTGATTCCAGCGTTGTTTGTTTTATTGTCATAGAGCCATAGCTGACCTAATGATTATACTAACTATAACCATAAATTATAGCCATTATAATAACAACATTCTGGCTTGAAAAGTTGCCCCATGAAAAAGAGAGGCTTTTAAAAGGATTTGCAAAATGACTTCACTGAGCTGATTCTACTCATCCTTTTATTTCATGGAGGATATGGGTGCTTACTGTATAAGTATAGAAATAAGTGCAAACACATAGGCTCCTCTAACTTATAGTCATGGCCCATTTGACTGCTGGAGAGGCCTGCACTTGTGGAATTGTGGTGGGAGTACTGAGCTGTTGGCTGTTGCCTGCCTTTGTCATTAAAACATGCCATCCTGCTGGACTCCATGGAAGTCACAGACCATATGGCCCCCTATATCTTCTCTCTTTCCATACTCTCAAGCCCTCACAAACAAACACACACATACACTTATCCTTTATTCTTTGTGTGCTTTTCGCCTTATCTGCCTCCCATAACACTGCTGCATTTTGTTTGTCAGCTGAGAGAAGCCTTCCACCAATTCTGTGTACCTGATACTAAAGTCCGTCTGTCCCTTCACAACCATTCACGTGCTGATGGGAGGCATAAAGTAGATTTAATTGGATTCTGTGAATTTATTATGGTGATTACTGAACACAGTGGATTCCAGAATTTAATTCCCTGGTGCATTGTGCAGCGGTTACTTTAATGCCTATTTGGATAATGTGAAAAGTGGTGCAATGGGTGTGAGGGAAGCTTTGTGAACAGAGGTGATTGATGAAAATAGAGACTCGAATTTGTCCCAGGAATTCTTGTGCCATTATGCCACTGTGTGACATGATGGGATGCAACATATGGCAGTATTTAACATTTCATTTAGGTCCAAATTCAACACTTGTGCCATCAGCCTCATGAGCTACCAACCCCTCTCTTAACTGACTCCACTGCATCCATTAGAAAAGCTGTGAATGCGCGTGGATATCAGTGAGAGAGCGCAGAGTGCTAAGAATGAAGGTAGACAAGGCCATTCAGGGATGCTGATGTGCAGTGAATACTTATCGAATCATCCTGCCTCCTGGATTTCAAAGCAGGAAGAGTGCTGAGCTGCTTTCAATCTTCCCCTGCTTGCTAAAAGGAAGAGACCACAGAGAAGCTCCAGCTTTTTTTCTTAATATGCCCAGATAGAGATGAAAACAAACATAGCCAGAAAGTGGCAAACAAAGCTGAAGGATCAATCGATATTTTGGTGGATCTAGTGTGAGCAGCATGCATAAAATCAGTCCGATCATATACGGATATGATTACCTGTCACCAGGAGTGTATATATTTGTTTGTGAGTAGTTTTGCTTGTGGTTCTGTTTATCAATGAATCCACATGCTCATATGAAGTGTACAGAAATACATTATGTTTCTATGCATTGTGAAAAACTGGAAGTGAAATTAATACCATGGAAATCTGCCCAGACAGCAGACGCCCTGAAGAAGGATATGATTGGCAGATAGGGGAATGTAATTCAAGGCGACAGTCATAGCATCTCGGCCTTGGGGCAGCCATTGTTTTGCTGTGTTTCAGTTTCATGCCCAGGATGAAAACAAGTTAACCAAAAATGCAGCAATTGTGTAATAATAGAAAGACAAAAGGATGTGTTTAAGTCATGGCCTCACAAGCCTGAACATTTTGTGACTATTTTTTTGTTTTTTTGAATTTTAGTGGCTCAAAGTGTCATCTTGCTGCAGTGATATCGAAGTGTACTTTAGGGTGTGGTCAGGCCACTGTGACATCACTAATGGGTGTGTACAGGGGGGTCTGACAAACAATTCACATGCACTTTAACATCTATGGGCAATTTAGAGTCACCAGTTAACCTATTGACCTGCATGTCATTGAATGCAAATTCCACACTGAAGGTTCCCAGCCCAGTGGGGGGTTCATGTGCATGCACCTATGAGGATCACTTCACTACTGTGCTGCACCCTCTAAACAAAGTTTCACCCTAAAACTAAACCTTTCTTAATTTTACTGTCTCTTGCACTTCTCTCCACTCACCCATATGTTCCGTTATTATCACGAACAAAAGGGCTTAAGGTGGCAAGATGTTTTGAAACCAGCCACAATGGAGCTTGAAAGCACAATCCTTTTAATCAGTGATTGCAAGATCAATACTAAACTAAACATTAACGTGTAATGTTTCAAATCAAAGAGCAGCTACCTCTGTCAATTTTTTATGAGCAGTTATACAGGAAGAAATTAATCACAGATTACACATAATATTTTCCACAATAATACTATCACTGGATCACAAAGCAATGATACCACAACTTGCGCTTTATTGTGACTGGAAATATTCTCTTTTTATTACTGCTGCATACTTTGTGTTGCTGGAAAGAGCGGCTGCAATAGTAAGAAAGTTAGGTTTGTTCTCTGGGGGTTGTTCGTTGTCTGGGAAGCATAGAAAATCTAATGTAGAGATAGAGGCATACTGAAGAAAGTTTCATTTCAGTATTATCCCTGAATGTACTAAATGTACTGAACAACCTAGTCAATAACATATGAGCAGACTACTTCAAATACCACAAACATTTTGTGGTCTAAGGCGTCACCTGAGGCTGTTTGCCAGAGGAGGAAACTTTGTAGGCTGACTAGCCAGTCAGCTGTCCAACCCGCTCACGAACATCTGACAATAAACCGGACTGCGGCGGACTTCCCAGCGTGAGTTTAGAGACTGCTGTGTTTTCATCTTTGTAGAAACTTGGCTCAGCAACAGCATTTGCCATACACCTGCCAGGGCTGCTTAACCTCTGGGCGGACCTGAGCAGGACTCTATATTTACATCAACACTGAATGGTGTAGGGACACTGTACTTATATCAAGTTACTGCTCACCGCTGGTAGAGTTTATGACCGTTAGATGTAGACTATTCTACCTACCACGTGAATTCACCACCTTGTTCATACTTGAGTTTAAATCCCACGCAGTGCTACTGTTAACAAGTCACTGGCAACTTTATAGAGCCATTAGTGAGCTCCAAAACGCACATCCAGATGGACTGTTTATCGTTGCTGGAGATTTC
Source organism: Larimichthys crocea (assembly GCF_000972845.2). NCBI lineage: Eukaryota > Metazoa > Chordata > Actinopteri > Sciaenidae > Larimichthys > Larimichthys crocea. Next base: position 3,268,483 of record NC_040031.1, read on the forward strand.
AGTCATGCAAATCTCAAATCAGTACTTCCCAAATTTCATCAATATGTGAATGTGCTGGACTGTGTTTACACCAATGACAGTATAAAGAATGGACAGAGCCTGAGTGACGTCACCCATAGGTTTCCGATGCGCTGTTTTGAAGCGGAAAATATGCACCGCTGGCCGCCACCATATTGAATGTACTGCTTCTTTTGCCTCCTGTCTAATCTAAATATTGGCAAGGACGTGCATCATCAGTGTACCTGAGGCAAGTCGAATGACACCTGGGTGCTCTAATAAGTCATCTGTAATGGCAACTACCTGTCAATAAAGCGGTCACACTGTTTATTACAATTACAGTTATTAGTTACAGTTATTACAATTATGCGCAACTTCGAGCCTTAACATCATCTGAACGGGTAAGTTAAAAAAATATTCACCCCCCCTCACAGTTGTCATGGATGGGGAAATTAGCTATAGTGATCAAAGCTGTTGCCTGAACCAGACTGTAAACATGTTTGATTCTGCTGTGAAATTGGGCATTTTAATATGCTCATGCTTATGGAGAGTGACTCACTTTTGCAACCTGTCTCAAGTGGCCACTCGAGGAATTACAGTTTATAGCACTAACACCACCCTGGATCCTGAATCCTTCTTGACAGGGAGACCCTAGGCACTCCAGATTGGAAACAAGTCCTCCAACACCACAATGCTGTGCACAGCAGCCCCCTAAGGGTTGCATGCTCAGCCCCCTGCTTTTCACCTTGTTCACCCATGACTGTCCTACAGCACCCATGACTGTCCTACAGCATACAGTTCAAACTACATCATTAGCTTCGCTGATGACACAACCGTGGTGGGTTAGATTATTAAATGACAAGGTCCCATACAGAGGAGGCGGACCAGCTCACTGACTGGTGGAGAGTTCACCTGCCACCCTCTGATTCTGATCACTTTCCACAAAGAGACTATTGAGAGAATCCTAGAAACTGTCATCACAGCGTGGTTTGGCAACTGCACCTTCTCTGATCGCAAGGACCTCTACATTGTGAGGACAGCTGAAAAGACCACTGGGGTCTCTCTCCCCTCTGTTAAGTTTTTTTCAGTTAGACTGTTAAACAGAAGTAAAATGTAAATTTGCATCTATATACATGCACACTTGCACCTTTTATCTGCTGCTACTCAATTTGTATTCAATATCTACCTCCCTACTATACCTAATATAACCACATATGTAACCATGTACATACAAACATACATACACATTCCTACTGTGTTATCAAATTGTTTTTGTCTAAATGTATTTTGTTGAAATCACAATAAAACCCCTTGAATCTTGAGTTTTGAATCTTAAACATTTACATTCTGTAACCAACATGCCCTACAGCCGATGGCCCTTTTAACACATACAGCTATTACGGAGCCACATTAACACCAATTTGTAATATTTTGAGTCACCTGGGATGTTAAGTTCAATAACCACTCTCCTTTAGTCTGAGGGAAATGCCTGGCCCATTATCTTCACCTACCCTCTAAATTTTGTCCCTGTGTTCAGTGGGCTTTTAGGGCTTTTTTGATGAACAGCTTCCCATATAGCCAAAAACAACTCTATGAGACAGGTGACAGTGAACCAGAACAGTGAAACAGCAAGACAATGAGCTAAAAGAGGCTGAAAAACAGGGAGGGAACTGTAGTTGGTTGAGATTTATGTGTGAAATTTAGTTTCATCCTTTTTTTCCCCTTTAATAATTCTTTTCAAGAAGTGCAGTTTTTTTTTAAATACCACTCAAGTACATTCTTAGAAACTAATGAGCATGGTCCAGAGCTGGTTACAGTAAATTAAGCAGTCCAGTCCATTTCAGCATGTGCAGGTGCTTAGCCCAGTTTTCACATAGAATAGCAAATGGAGTTTAAATATGTTTTAAAATTAAATGTAAATTGTAAATGGAGAAAAAGCTGTGGTTTGTTTTTGTTCGGCTGGGACAGCTGTCATGTAATATGTGATGCCATCATGTAAATAAGCATTTTAAAAGCAACTCAATTTTTCATGATCATAATTATATCAGCATTAATTTAGCATGCTTTCAAGAGGGATTTATTTCACTGCTAATTTCAGTTGTAAATGTGCTTCTGAGTGGTGTAATTTCTGTTAACGGGATGAAACCAAGGCACTCTGATGACTGTCTATTTTTTCATATTAAATGATAGAGATGAGGTTATTATGTGAAATTATGAAATAAACGCATACATTGCAATAATATATCTTTGGTTTCAATGAAAAAGGGTGGAAGGATGGCTGACAGGATGGATCATGTAGACTTTCTAATAGTTTTGTAATTAAAAAATCCTGGCAGCAGACTGGTGCAGAGTTGTGAACAACAGACACACGCACATAGTTGGACACCGTTTTCGACTCGTCCTCTTAATTGGGTGTGAAATGCAATTTGTCTCCTGCTGTGAATGTACATCAGCTTGGCTATGTACAGTAACAAGTGTTTATGTGTTCATCTCGCGGTCTTTAAAAGCAGATTTTTTTGCATAGATTTATGTGCACAGATGTTTTTTTGTGTGTTTAATGCTGTCACCGGAAATATTAATCTTTGCATCTCTATTTCCTAACCTCTAAATACATTCTAGCTTATATATTCTCATCTTGACCCTTATTAACCCCACACTGAAAACAATGAGGGAATTGGAATATTCTCACTTTCTGTCTTTCATATTCACATACATACACAGTTACAGGCAAACAAACAAAAACTGACACTGGCTTGGACTCTCATCTTCACTTAAAACGCAAAACATGTGTAAACTGAACCAAATAATACAGAAATGGTGCACAGTGGCATTTATTTACTTCATACATTACAAAACATAAACAGAAGAAACACAATTAATGTAAAATAAATTGCATGTGGTGTGCCATCGGCATGTCACACTGGTTTGAATAAGAGGTTTCGATTTGAATGGTGATGATGAATGGGATGTTTTGAGTTTTCATACACGTGGCTCTTACCAGTCCTCTGAGGACAAAGTAACCTTGGTTGAAGCCACAGCTGACATGCACAGAAACACAACTTTCATTTGGTTTTCATTGCATCTTCAAAGCCCACCTGTATTACACAGCCTTGAAAAATTGCCTTGAACTGTTAATGTTCTTTAAATAGTTTGGGATGGATTATTTAGGAATTAGGTCAATCAAAAACAAACTGGAAAAAGCACACTGGTATACCCGTCATACCTGTCATTTCATGTCTCTGTTCTTATTAAATTAACAATAAAGTAAATATAATCAATAATAATTTAATAATTAAAGTAAAACTTTACAAAGGAGCAGAGTTTAGTTAGACAATAATTAAAAATCCAATAAAAACATGTTTTTTTTGTTTTGTTTTTTAAAAGAAAAAGAAAATAATCAATCATCTTACCAGCAGCCTGTCTGGATGTGTGTGATTGAAGAGTGTAAGATAGATTAAACGAAAGTACACTCCCTATACAGACACAATAACAACAATTATTTAATTATAGGGCTTCAGGGCTTGGGGATCCACCGGGGAAATGTCAATGTTTAATCCATCCATTCTTCCTTGTCTATAACATCTTAAATTTTATGAAGAAAAAAATATGATGGAAAATATTGACAACTAATTAAACCTTTGAAACCATGATAACTGCAAACAGGAAGACAAAAAAAGTAACAATACAGAACAGAAACTAGACTTTTACAAAGAGTGGAAGGTGTTACAGCATTAGTTGCATTTGGGTGTAGTGTTCAGATATCCATTTACTTTTGGCCATGTAACAAGTAGTTAATTTTTAAGAAAACTTTTTATTAAAACACTTCTATGATATCCTTTACCTTTCTATGCAATTTTTCCATTTCCACTTTTTTACTGAAAGTGGTTGAAAGCTGATCAGGAAGTCAGGGAGTCTATTCAAACTATTTTCCCAAAAGGAAATGTCCACTGCCCACACTCCACAGATACAGTACATTCCACATTTTCGATGCCATGGTAACAATAAACAGGCTACATACACAGACAAACAAGACTAGAGTCATGTTCAGACTGATAGTAACTCTGTGTGAAAACCAATGCAGAGGTCTCAGGCAAAAAAAATAAAATAAAAAAAAAGAAATAAAAATGCAGTGTCATCTGCAAATTTTTTTTAACTTTTTTTACACATGACCCCACGTTTTGTTTCATTTTTAAAAATCAATTAATAATTCATTTGCATGTGTTGGTCTTCACATTCTTAACCCTCTGGTAGATAATGTGGCATGTGGCCTCTAAAAAATGATTCAGGAGGTTAGTTAGTATGACTTAAAAACATGAGTTTTTTCAGCATAAAAAATACAATTTGTTACATGTCCATTGATTTATTAAGTTGATAACTTATTTCAAGAAGTTGATCAAAATTAAAAATGAAGAAAGATGTCTGAACTCAGTAAATATTTTTTTTTATTTTCTTAATTTTATGTGCAACTGCATCAGCTCTGCAGGACATCGGTAACAACAGCAACTGTGATAAACATACAGTGGATAACTGACTTAAGTCCTATTCATGGCTATTCCTATTTGTGTGAGTCATTAATGTATTTTAGCATACAGTATGCACTTAACCCTTTAAAATAAATGTTTTTTTGTGTACAGTTAATATCCAGCAAATTACAGAATTCAGTTCAGAGACTCATGATGCCATCACCTCCATGGTCGCCATGGCTCCAGGCACTGTTACCGTGGTACAACAGGTAAATTACACCACATGACTTACTCAGAAAAAGAATGGTTACAACAAAAATGTTGATGTTGAGTTGTGGCTGAAGTTGCAGGTGGCAGATGAGCAGGAAGTCGGTAACTGCAGTAATCAGCTGATGGTGGTGAACGCAGACGGGGGTCTAACCGGTGACCAAGTGATGGTGGTGGAGGAGGCACACGGCCTGGAGGCTCTGACAGTCCTCACTCAGGGAGAAAACACTCACCACTACATTGTCTATGTCCAGGAACACACTGTAGAAATCAACTAGTACTGCTAGAACTTTAACATAAAACTGCTGATCAGTCAGTAGATGAGTTTACAAAAGTAAAATAAAATACCAGTAAGCAATAAAATCAGGATATAGTAAATGTTGACCTGTCATCATAAGGAGTATTCTTCAAATGTATTTTTAGTCATGTAGTAATTATGAAAAATATAAGTGCAATACTTGATTGTGTGATTATGTGACATATTTTGTACTTACAAAGTATATTTAAATAAAAAAAACCCTGTCCAGCACTGCTTGATACACTGGTGTGGCTTCATTTACCAAAAACAAATCTAAGTTGTTCACATGACTTCAGTTATTGCTCAAAAATGACTCGAACTCAGCTTATAAGTTTGGTACAGTTTCAAATTCCTGACATATGTGACTAAACTATCACTTTAAAATATAAAAAGAGGAAAAGACATCTTGCATTATGATCTTAATATAGAGGTCTCTGTACACTCTATATAGACATTGTAAAAGGTCTGAGAAAGATAATTTGCTACCTAACAATCAATAAAAAAAAGTCTTCTCAGCGCAAAATGAAGACAATTGTCATACTTTCTGAAGTTTCAAAAAGTGTTGTTATGAATGCAGTGTGCAATGTTTCTGGAAAACAATTGTAAACTGTATTATATTCAAAACTCACCGAGAAAATAAAAACATAAACAATGAACAGATGTCATCAAGGTTTCTCCAACTCTTGTTGTTGAACTGTTTTTTCTTCTTTCTCCACGTGGTATAATTTATAAAGTTTCACTCGGATTTCAGCTCGTTTTCTCATTCATTCGCTCTACTCCTACGTTAAACTGCGTCTCTCTAACCTGAGCGAAAAGGACTTAATCATCCCCCCTGAGCCAATAAACGTATTTGTTATCAAGTTTTTTGCTTACTGACGGAAAATTAGACATCTGATTTAAAATAAAGGACGACTTAAATATGAAATAGCGAATGTGGAAATAAAAGACAAAAAAGTGCATAATTTGTCAGTGAAAGGAAATAATTAATGTTTTAGTAACACCTTATTATTATTATACTATTATGGGTTACACTATGGAAAGTCGAGGGGGCATATATTAAAAGTGTTTGAAACATTTGACTGGCGACATACAGAGAGACAGTAACACGCTCTCATTGCATTGCATGTCAGAGAACAGGATTGCGCAATCCAAGGTGATGCACAGTGCGTCTCTTCCCCGTATTTGAACGGGAAATGTGAAAATTTTGCGATTTTTAATGAAAAAAATAAATAAATTGTCAATCAAAATAGTTTAAGTTAAATGGAAAATGTGTTTATAGTTCAAACCATTCATTCGTACATGGGTGGTTTGAGTTTTTAAAACGTGACGTCATCACGCTCAGGCAGCATTGGGCGACGTAAAAAAACAACTCAGAGAAAAGGGGGCGGGGCAAATGATCAAAGACAAATAAAATGTGAGTTGTGACGTCATCAGGTCTATAGGCTATATAAGGCCACGGCTCTTCAGTCACTATCGTTTCATTTCAGACCTTTCAATACGTGACACCACGGTGAGAAAGTGCGAGAAAAGACAATTTTCGAAAGACAAACGACTGATACAGAACACATCTGTTCGTTAGAGACCTACAACTGCAACCTACAGCATTTCTTTGTGACTGATTCTACCAGCCAAAGAAAATGCAGTGCCCGACGAACCCCACAGGTGACCAGAGTAGCGATGTAGAGCAGACAGTACGCGGCTGCTTTTGTGAGAACTGCTGCCAACTCAACCAAGAGTTGGAAGAGACAAAAGCGCAGCTGAAGAGACAGAAATTCCTAAAAGAGAAATTCATCAACAAAGAAAAGGAAACGAGGGAAGAGCTAAAGACACTGCAGAAGTACACTAATCCAGAGACTCTGAGCACAGCAAAGATTGCCAACCAAGTCAGAGACAATACGAAGAAGAAAAAGAAAAAACTCTTGCAAGTCGATTATGAGGAGCTGCAGGTGGCTCACATCATTAATGAGCAGAAGTTCACGAACGAGTTCCAGGCAGAGAAGACTAAGAACAAGCTTCTCCAAGAGGAACTCGATATCCTCCACATTTCATACAAAGTGCTCCATGCAAGGTATGAAAACGACGTTCCCAAGATCAGAGAGGAGGCTGATGCCCTCAGGTCTGAGATTGAAAGGGAACTTGAGCAGAAGAAACTCCTCCAAACAAAGTATGAGGAGCTGCAAGAGGAACAGAAAGTGAACCAGAACTTATCTGCTGAGCTGGAAGCAGAGAAGGAGAAGAACAGGATTATCCAGCAAGAAATGGACAAGATCTGCATTTCACACGGTGAGATTACGCAGAAGTATAAAACCGACGTCATCACGGTCAGAGAGCAGGCCGACAAGCTCCAGTGTAAGCTTGACAAGGAAGTCGAAGCTCACACAATCTCAGTGTTAGAGGGCCAGCGTGTGAACCTCAACTTGAGGGCTGAGCTGGAAGCCCTCCATGAAAAGATGGCAGAGGAGATCGCTGTCCTGCAGCAAAATGCCCTTGTGAGTAAGACAACTTTTGGGAGAGAGCTGGACGAGCTGAAAACTCAGCTCAGTGTTCAGATGTCGCTCAACCTGAAGCTATCCACTGAGCTTAAGGCTGAGAGAGAGGCTCTCCAAAAAATCACTGGCCATGATGACACCCAACCAGCGAAGGAGACTGAATTCCCTGAGGAGAAGCAGTGCGAGCAGCAGGAAACCACCAGTCCTGCACTGGCACTTGAATCACCGAAGGAGGCTGAAGTCCCTGAGGAGAAGCAGTGTGAGCTTAAGCTACAACTGGTTCACTCATTAACATTAAAAACAATTATAACTGAAATGAAATGAAATGAAACTGAAATGAAATGAATACAAAGAATGCCTCAGAATCTTACATATGGCACCTACAAAGGTATAGTTATGGTATTTTGAAGTGGGGTTGTATAAGTAGAGCTATGCACTGCTGTGGACAGGCTCAGCAGAAAAATATATTTTTGCACATGAAAAGGTTAATCTCCAAAACAATCAATATCTGTTTAAGTCTACACCATATTAAGAATATTTTCTATGTTTAACCTTGCTGTCAGACAAACTTTTAATTTGGTGCTAACTTTAGAACATCTGACGGCAAAGCAAATATTACAAGCAATCATTAAGTGGTCACAGACCTTGTGGTAAAGACAACTTTCCCAGTACAATAACATGACATGTTTGATATCAATAGATTCAATGCAATCTTAAAATCCATATAACACTGGCTTCACCACTAACTTAAAAACTAGACTAACGCCAGACGATCCACCATCATTTTCAGAAGGTTAAAAGCAGACCAAATAAACAAAGAACTGTGGAGGAGAATAATTCCAATATTTACATCATAGCGATCAATAGATTGGTAGAGTCTAATTCAAATCAAACCCTTGCTTCTATTTTTCACTTCAACATGTAGTGACTTTTGTTGTTCTGACTCAACCCAGTTAAATTAGTTATAGTCTTCATTACAGACTAACTATTTCTAACAATGTTCCTGGGTCCATATTAATCTGTAAATACAGTGAGGTAGTTAGCTTTGAATGAATGCAATAGTGCCACAGTCTTGACTCCTTATTCTGTCTCTCAGCATCATGATTGATGTTTTGCCTTCACAAGGCCACATTTACATTCAACTGCTTGTATGACTTGAAATCCTATGTGCTCTCCCACCTTGTCTTTCTCATGGACTGGGACACATTTCATTTGTGAAACAGATTTCATGTCCTGTTCTGTCCTCAGACCTCCTGATTCAGATGAGGAAAATATACCTCAGGGTTAACCAGACATGCATGTGTACAGAGTACAGTACGGACAATAACAAATGCTCTACACTTTCTACAGAAGTCAAGTTGATTCCAGTCAGATGTCTGAAAGTATGTTTAGGCGAATTAAATTTAATTGCGCTGATCACAGAGCTGTCGGTCTCCACTTCCTGGATGTAGATATAAGAAAAAAAAAACAGAAGACAACAAGAGAAAAGGAGTTTCCTGATGAGTTCTGATGCACCTTGGAATAGCTTTACAGTTAAATTGTTGAGTCAGCTGCAGCTCTACATGAGCTCAATTTTTAGTTTCATAGAATACAAGAGGAAGCACACATTGTTAGCCTTAGGGGAAATGTCGACAAACCCAGATTTTAGATTACACTGCTGCAATTGTCTTATTTTGCCAATGAAAAAATAATGAATAAGCCAAGCTGTTTCTCTAACACGTGCAGTAGTAATCAGGAGTTTTGCCCGTGACAGTATCTTGGTGTCTCTGCAATGCCGTTGTAGCATGGATAGCACTGCCGCATACTGTCGGTGCATATTTCTGGTTGCCGTGGCCTGAGGGCAGCTGTTCAGCTGGAAATAGTTCAGCACCATGGAGAGATCCTGCTCAGCTTATTCTTTCCATCTTGAGAGAGATCAAAAGGGAACAGAATGCCTGTAAGTGGATGATGCCAAGGAACAACACCCAGCTCTAGCAAACAGAGCATTATATAAGTCACACTTTGTGGTATTGAACGTCTTGTCTCCAAAAGAAGACTGTTTTAGTGTGAGGAAAAAGGGGAGATGGAAAATAGGGCTTGGTAAGGTTAGCATCTTGAGTAGTAAAGATATTTCTCAGGGAAAAGGTTGACAGTGCTCCAAGATGAGCATTTTTTCACCCTTGAGTGCCTTAATGGGACATAATTGCGATGGCGTGCTGTTCTCTAAAATTTAGACCGTATGTACATAGATTGTGGCCAGAGAAGGAGAGAGGGAATAGAGAGATGCAGACATAGAATATGGAGTGAAGGAAACATGGGAGGAGAGTGAGAGCTGCGTTATTATGGAGGCTGGTGTTGCTGCTAATAAGAGCAGGAAATGGGTGTAAATTAAAAGGGATGATTCACCCTCTCAGACTGTGATCATCAGTGTACAGAGATCTAATGTCTTGTCGAGGCTTTTAGTTGTGATTTTCTCACTAGACAAACAAGATTGTACTTGTCTCCTACTAAGCACTTTGTAGCTTCAGAAACAATGTGTGTGTGTTGGTGTGTGTGTGTGTGTGTGTGTTATCCACAAATGAGTCCATATTAAGCTGCCCTTCAATCAGCACAATGTGAGCTGTAGGTTCACTTGGCCCCTCAATTTCACATCCTGAAAGGAAGCTTTTGTGAGTTGGCTCTTTCTGCATCTGATTACCCACTGGCTTAATTGATCTAATTACTGAACTCTGCTTGTGGGTGCTTTGTGTTTATCCAGTCAGGCAAGGTCTTTAAGATAAGGATATGCTTCTTATCATTTCTTTTGCTCAGACTGTTTGGCCCTGAACTATTCAGTCGCAGCATGCCATTATCAAGTTAATTGTGCAATTTAGAGGAGGTTGCAGCAGTGAATGTACTGTATTGCCAGTTTTAAGTAAGTTAATTGCAACCTTACAGCAGCTGCACTACACAGAAAATACTATGATTGCAATTGAAATACAGATAGCCGACAATAAAACAAACGCACAGCAAAGAGTGGTTGTAATGTATTTCCAGCAGGAATGGGAAAGACGGATGGAAAATGTGTGAATATGTGGGATGGGTGAATAGGAAAGAGAGACGGTTGCAATGTGAGATATCCATATAATGTGATAATGCAGATTCTTTGTGGATTGGATTTTCTTGCACAAGCCATTATCCTATATCCACAACCAGCCCTAGCTCACAAACGTCTCAGATGCAGCAGCTTGATGATGATCTACTGTAGCTACTCCTGTTAAATATTAAGAGTTACCCCTCTAGAGTTATATTTTGATGTGACGTCAACTTTGCCCCGAAAAGACTGGGGTTTTGTGTTTTTCGTGTGTTATGGACTCCTTTATGTAACTTAACTTAAGTATGAAAGTTGAGTTACACAACTTACTTACTAATGTACTTATTTGAACCCAAACCATGACATTTTCCTAAACCTAGGCAGTTTTGGTTGATTCGCATACCTAAACTGTGACCATTTGACAATATTAACCTGTTCATTGTTACTATAAGATAAGGTAACTTGACTCATGATCTGCATGTCCTAAACTGTTTTTGACCAGGGTTTATTTTGGAAGTCTACGCTATGACAGATATGCATATTTGTTATTGATTATTAACTTCCTACCTACACAGGTAAAACTGTCATGAGTAGTATATACATCAGCATAGCGACTGTATTTGTGAAGTTGGGAGTGAGAGTACATTCCTTCTGTAACTAAACAACACACTGTATCCATGCTGTTACATGGATATTAGAAATGGCAGACCCCCTTGGTGATACTCATACATTTATCTCTTTGATGGGCCAATGGCACCAACTACTTTCACTGTGTGTAATGCAGCGTATGCCATCATAATCGTCTCCCTGTTTTGCAGTGTGTTTTCATCCAGACCATGCTGTAAGAGATCTAATGAACACAGTGTGGAACAGAAACTCAGCAGGCGGTATGCTATACTGCTCATCTGACTAATATCCGGAATCCAGAACAAAAGATGAAAAACAAAAGAATAAACAAACAAAAACTAATTTCAGTATGACTGTCAACATTTCCTTATATCAACAGCATGTCTGTAAACAAGCTGATAATGTTGGTTCTGCCGGAGATTACCATCTATCTATCCATCCAGCCCTCAGTGTGTATTACAGTGGTCCAATAGATGCATGTACTCACAGCTGGTGTCTGGTCACATTCAAGATATCACTTTTTTTTGTATTTCCTCTTCTATCAATTATTATATGCAAGAATAATAATGAATCACAGGGTATGATTCATAACCCCATTTATAACTTCTAAGTATGGCATTACTGCACATTTTTGATAATCTTCCTTGCTCTTTTTTTCCCCTGCACGCTGACTGCCTCTCTCACTGAACTCTGTTTCTGTGAAATCAATCAATAGTCATTGATTGTCCCAGCTTTTATTTCTCACTGTCAATCATTTCTATATCCCTCGGAGAAGTCTTTTCTATTAGCGCAGCCACCCATTCATCATCATTTCTGTCATCTTATGTATAACTTCATTGCATTGCAATTATCTCAAGGACTTGGAGTATGGTGCTACATTGTTTTCAGGGTTGCACACAAGAACAGAGAGAGTGACCCACTTCAAGGCTCGCCTGGTTAACCATCCTCTGTTCTGCAGACACCAACAGTTTGAATAACACTATAAATAGACAGCAATTAGCTTGCGGAGAACTAATCATGTATGGTGATTGAATGAAAAAATGAATCATAGGCATCACATGCTGCTATGACGACTGGTTTACACACGCAGGGATGAAATTTCCTTCTCACTGGCCTCTGTTTACACATATAATGTATTAGCTCTATAATCCTGTATTGTCAGCGTGTTCACATCAGTGTAAGTTTAAATCTCCCCAGTGTCAATGAGCTAACAACTCTGTTTTTATCCAGAATGTGAACACCATTGTTTTATTAATTTTGTCATTATATAGTTGTTAATGGCAAGCAAAGCCATTTCAGAGCCTAATGAATTGTCTATGAAACAAGGCTTCACAGCCAATACTGCCACTATCTATCTTTACTAACACAATGCAAAGAGAGACCATAATGGGCCATTTTAATATATATATATATGCTGTGTGTTTCTCTACTATTTTTCTTCCACAAAAAAGCAAAAAGCGTGGGAGAGAGGCTGGCACCCACTACCATCTTTACTTCCCATACACAGAGCAGTGAGAAAGAAGCAGTAAGACACACAGAGGACAAAGATGAAATGGAAGAAAAAGCAGTATTATTTCACAGTTGTATGTAGCTGGTGTGACATAGTCTGTGATACTTTACAATGACTTCTGTCTTTTCACTGCCTCACGAAAGGTTCTCTGTGTTCCTTTTTGCCATATCATGGTCTGGTCAGTGTGTTCTTTCAGTTGAAGAGGAAAACTATTTACGCACACACACACAAAAGAAGGGGAAGCATTCGGAGCGAAAACTGGGATGACAAAGCAAAGGAAGAATACTTCTCTCTTCCTGTCAGACAGTAATGCGATCTTTTGGTGCTCTCTGTTCTCTGTTTTTTTGATCTATTAGTCTCGCCAGAGTGGTTGAAGCAGACTGACAGCCGGGTGCAGCAGTTCCCCACCTGTGCTCTCTCACTCTGTCTCTCTGTCTCCATGTGTATTCATCATGTAGCCTTTATTCAGCATGATCAGCAATGGCAAAGAATCTGGACAACAAAGATGATGACGCATTTTACAGTTGTACACACAGACATGCAACATAAATACACGTATACATAAAGAAGAGAACAATATTTTACAAAAGAATTCAGGCGCTTCCATTGAGGTAAGTCTTGCATACAAATTGAAAATCCATTTGTAAAATACACATGCCCAGTTGCAAGAGTACAGTCACACAATTATACGGCGAAAAGATTTTTCAGTCGATTGAAGAAAATAATCTCCGATATCTCTTTATCATCTCAAGCTGTTATTTCACCTCTTAAAATCTGTGACTATTTGAATTAAATAGATTGCAACCTTTACAATAACTCCCACCACGTACATCAGAAAACTCATGTTAGTCTCTGCTAAATGTCATCTGAGATTGACAGTCATGCATAAGCAGCTCTTCTTAAAGCATGGAATGCAACTACTAGTTCTTGCCATATGATTAAATTAACATCAGGCAGCCTATCACTTAAGCGCACAAATTAGATACGGCTCATACTTGCACAGGTGACATTGACAGGACTGTGCTGCAAACTGACGTTTCTCTCAAAATCAAGGTGGATTGTGTCCTCAGAAATACATATGACTAAACAGAACATTGTGTTTATTCACATTTTTTGGGAGGTGATAAGATTTTATAGCCTAACTCTTAAATATATATGTGTTCAGCAGTTACCTGACATTGCAAGAATCAAACAGATCAATATAGATGCAATAGAAATAACAGTTTATATATGTACCTATGATTGTAAAGTCATAATCCAAGAGGCAGTCTTTCCAAAGAACATCTGAAGTGAAAAAAAACATTAGACAAACACTAATACAATTCACAATTTTATTTTCTTCTTTTTTTTTTTATTCAATCCTCTTTTTTTTGTATACTGTTTGGTTGCAATAAATGGATAGTTTTGTGGGATGTGTTGTTTCACTGGTTTGAGCTTTGTTAGACAGACACTATCTTATGCAGTCCATGCTCTACCTTGAATCTGAAATCTGACTGAGGGCTTGCATGTCTGATTAAGTCATTTGTTGAAACCCTTCAGTTTTGCTTAATAGATTTTGAACTCTGATCCAATTATATTTAAATATAGGTGCGTAGAAGAAGTCCATGAGTCGTGAGGTTATTGGTAGGTAATAACCAGGTCAAAGTCTGTGTCAAAGTCTGTGTGCCGAAATGTTATTAAATATTACTGACTGCAAGTGAAGAGCAAACTATGCAGGAGTTTTCTATTCTGATCTTTGGACTATGACTTTTACAATCATAGGTATTTAAACTGTATTTAAAATGTCTTTTCTGTTGCATCTATATTGATCTGTTTGATCCTTGTCAATGTCAGGTTACTGTTGAACACATATACTTAAAAATCAAATGTAACATACAGTAGGTTTCAAGCACTTTAGCATCCATTATCCATAATGAAATTCATGTGGTAAATGATGATACTGTGAACTATGCTGAATACAATGTAATAGTCTTAACTTATTGACTCCACTTAAGTTTTTGAAGATAAATGTCATCGTCCACATTGGCATGCATTTATATTTCTAGCTCCACTAATATGGAGACTCTACTTACCCACTGTTATGATAAATCATAGTATCAGAGCATAGTTTGATTTCCTACACACATGCCCAACTCTGTGAACATACTGCAGACTTTATTGAACTTATTCTGAACAGCTGATCAGCTGAAACCAAAGGAGTTTCCCATCAGAGCATTAGTCAACTCAGAGTTCAGAGTTTGTTAAAGCTGCTTACTGGAACGGGCCCCTGTTGCACTGCCAAGCGTGCACTGAGGGCTCACAGCTTGGCAATGCTCTCAGATCATTTAAAAATATAAATGTAGACAAAGCCTAAACCAAAGCACTTCAGAGATATCAGGGTTATTAGAGAGTTTCTCACTACTCCACCGCACATTATTCTTGCATTAGTTTTTCTTTCTCTCAATCTCTCTGCTTTAACCATCACCCCTGAAAAGCTTTTTTTTTTTTTTTTAAATAAGACCCACTTTCTTTCAACCAACAAATAGGACACAAATGACAACAATGTGACCATAAGAGGTTGGATCTTCTGAAGGACACCCAAAAAGATGGGAGGAAGACATGAAGGCCAAACTGAATTTGTGTCTGTGGCATACAGGTCAGAATCTGGTTTTGCCTTGGTGTTATTAAATAGAAGCCTAGGAAAAGGATAAAAATGAAAGTTCTAACAAGGCAAGGACAAGACAAATTGAGAGCTAATAAACACATGGGAAAAAAAGTGCAATATGTTTTTAACAATGTTATTTAAATAAAAGACCTATACGGTTTTGTATAAGAAAGAAAAGAAAGCAGAGAAACCTGGTCAACTACAAGTATAGTCACATATTATTGTGTATTTACAATCTTGAATAAATGTCTATTGAAATCAACTATTTTGTACTTCCACTCAGGGGAAAAACTTAGACAAGATCCTGCAACTGACAATATTAGGCTTGTCAAACACACAAGGGCAGCTTCTCTGCAATTATGCTATGGTCAGTTGCCGATTAGTCTTAATTCATAGCAAATGCATGTAGTTAGCTGCTGTGCAAAGAGATCTGGTTGTACTGATGTAGAGAGAAAAGTAAAGCAAAGAGGAATAGAGAAAACATTTCTGCTGCAGAAGGACAATTTGCTTTGCTTTACAGCTGATTCTCCAGGGCTGAAGTGGTGTATGGAGGTCCTCTTTATAGCCATGTATGGGAGAGGCTGTCTAAAAGCCTTGACCTTCCTACTTATATCGTTGGGCCAAATGAGGCGATTTGAGAGTTGATAAAAGAAAGAATAGTCCTAGGTGACGTGATACTTAGGTTCTTTAGACAGTTAGTTTGTTTTTTCCCATTTGAACATGTCACTCAGTGACACTGTATTTTCCTGGTTTCCATTTATATTTGTACAGTAGAATCAAATTTTTGCTACTTGCTATAGGTAATCCATCACAGGGAACATTTTTGTTCCTTGTTCTTATCATTGCTAACAAAAAAGCTGACATGATGTCTACCGTGATAGATTAGCAGCAAGCTTCAAATTTCTTTTGCTTTTTATATTACAGCAAAAACCAGCGGCTGCCTAGAAGTTGATAAAAACAAATATAAGTTGATGTTCCTGCACACTTTTTCTATGACAACTGGTAAGACCAATAGTTCTGTATTTATCCAAGTCTAGTTTTTAGTAGGTGGAGTTGGAAGCTCAATACATGCCTAGCTGTAATTAACATCTGATCATTAATAACACTCAGAATCATTTAAAAGAAACTTACTTATATTATTAGACTAAAATGTTGATTTGACTGTCTGGTAGTGGGTAGCATTTTAAATAACCTCTGAGACCCATGTGTGCTCACTTTATTGAGGTTCCGTTGGACTGCAGGAGAAGTGTTGAGCCGACTACCTTTAGATCTATTTTTCCTTTTGGACCAACCACAAACATATCTTGCACAAGAATAGGCTGTCTGTTTCTGTGGCCATCAGCTGCTGACTTGGACTGCAGATAAGCCCCAGAACAACCCACTGCCAGCCAGCTCTCAGTTTCTGTCATTTACTTTTTAGTATTTTGTTTCATGCTCTCTATGGTGATTGAATCTGACAAAAGAGTGAAAAAGGGAGCTGTATAAAACTTTAATGCTAAACAGCAAAAGATTTATTAGATAATCTTAAATTAGATTAGATGGATTATATTCAACTTTATTGGTATTGCACAAAGTGACACAACTGACACAACTAAATGCAGTTAGGCATCTAAGCAGAAGTGTATAAGGCAGTAAAATGCAGAGTAATGTACACTTGTATAAAGACATACAAATAACGGTGGAGATATACAAAGATCTGCCTAATATTGTGCAAGCCCTCTTTTTGCCGCCAAAACAGCCCTGACCCATCGAGGCATGGACTCCACTAGACTTCTGAAGGTGTGCTGTGGTATCTAAGATGTTAGCAGAAGATCATTTACAGCCCTGTAAAGTTGTGATGTGTGGCCTTCATGGATCGGACTTGTTTGTCCAGCACATCCCACAGATGCTCGATTGCATTGAGATCTGATCTCTTAACACACACTGTTGTGTTTCTCAAACCAAAGTCTTCACTGCCATCAGGAAATACAGTTTCCATTGAATAGGTGTAAATGGTGAGTAACAATGGTTAGGTAAGTCGTATTTGTCATAGAAATAGCCACATGAATGGCAGGACTCAAGGTTTCCCGGCAGAACATTGCCCTAAGCATTACACATCACCCATAATACATCAGGGGTCAGCAAGGGTAACCTGACTAGTCTACTGCTACGCAGCCCCATATGCAACGAACCACAATGCACTGTGTGTTATGTCACCTTTTCTTTTCAGAACCATCATTAAGTATTTTAGCAATTTGAGCTACGGTATCTCATCTGTTGGATCAGACCTCATGGGCCAATGATTTAAAGTTGATTCAAATGTTTAACAGGTGAAACGTTTTTTATTCAGATGCTCCAAATGGATTTGGGCATTCAAGCGTTGCAGGAAATTCCACGTCTACAGATTTAATCGGAGTGCATAGAGAATCTGATCAAACAGTGACCTCATCATTGCCTGATAAAGTGGCCGGCAACAGATGTAGTAAAGCCACTGTGTCTATTGTTGTTAATAAATCATATCAGGGTGGAAAAGAATATGAATTACGTTATTTATGTTTGCTTTGTGCTGGTAAATGAAGGCACCTTGTGTGTTTGCTCCATGTGCTAAATATTTACATAACTTATTTGACATTGCAATTCCTGACGGTGCTTGAGTAGGAGCACTTTATAGAGATGCATGGATACGTCCACCCACATTCTAACACTCTGACCAGTAAACTAGCACAGCACGGAAATTAAGAGCAGAGCAGAAATACTGATAAATGATGTTTACACTGCCAGCTGCAATGTGTAATTTTTGAGTATGAATAAACATAATCAGTTCTTCTGATGGTAGCTCTGTCTCATTAATAAAGAGCCTGAGCTACTTAAAGATTTCATGTTTATTCTGAAATAAAGGGATAATAGAAGAATGTCTGTTTTCTATTCTGACAACCCTGCCCGATACCCGGACAGTCAGTTTTTCTGATCCTTCTACATGAATGACAATCTAGCCAGTAAATGAGCAACCTTCTCCCTACAGAGTTCTGGTTTGATGGAGGTCAATATGTGTGCTTAGTACATGGGGAAACCATTGTGTTTAGACAGGACTGTCAGTCATGTCTTAGGTTACTGCAAAGTTTTTTGTGATGTATGACAGAGATTTTCTTTCTATTTCAGTATGATGCCATCACGCTGTATGTTTCATGAGCGAGGTGTTTGCCATGGCAGCATCCTGGCAGGTGCACAGCATGCGGCCCAATTGATTTGCTTCATTTTGGAAAGCACTGCCTGTCACCCACCATAACTCTGCTTCTGTAAATGATGGCTGGTGAATGATATATATTTAGAAAACATAAAAACATATCCTCACTCTTCAACATACAGGTGGACACACCAGAGCAGTGCAAGGCATATAAAGGCCTCTTTTTTTAAAGTTTATCTTGAACTTTTATAACAAATACATACAACAAACAATGTCCAATGTCCAGTTGATCGCACATGGTTGTTGTCCGGAGATGAGTGTGATTTAAAAGGTAGTTCACTGAGGCAGAGTCACTTTGCTTTCTGATGTAATCAATAAAGAAACCTAAATCCTTAACAAACTTACAGTATGAGTCAAATGTGGGGTATCTAATCTTCTCCAAACAAAGACAGGAAATCATTTTATCAAGCTGTTAAGAGGAGTTAGATTTCCATTCTTACTGGCCTGTTGGATATCAGGTGGCCCAAAACAGTACGTCTGGATCAATTTCCCAATAATTATATTAAGTACATGAAATATTTCCTCCCCCAAATGTTTTTACTCCAGGACAAGCCCAGAAATGATGAGGCAGGATCCCTTCGACTTATTTACATTAGTCACAAATAAGTTAAAGTGATAGGAAGATTCTATTAAGTCTGGTCTTTTAAAAATTAATGTGATGTGTGTCTGTACAAGCTTAAATCTAGCATTTCTGGAATAATCTTTGATGTTCACCATCCCCTTATCCCAAAGCTAATCAGATATCTTAGGACCAAATTTCTAATCTGGACTTTGGTTTCATTACAATACTGAGACTGCTGCACTTCATTTTCTGGGTAATATTCTTCGCGGAGCTGAATTTGATTTAAATTGATATTATAGTTTCACAAAGCAATCACAACTGACAAACTTTTTTTCTGGAGCACCCAACAATACCACACAGTCTTCATCAGTGGCTCAAGTTGCTCAGTTGTCATGGAGACCTGTTGACATGCGAGCTCAGAACATGTGATTATTTCATCTATTGCACTTTGACACTTTGACATCTCGGCACAGTTGAGATGGAAGTACTGTCATATCAATTTGCACATTTTTGACAAGCTACAAATCTTGCATATAATCAAAAACTCTTATCTGAACTGAAATCACACTGTCAATCAGATAGTCTGTCTAATCTCATTTTAAGAACGCACTAAAAATGCCAGGGTTCATGTCCAGGAAAGACAGACAACGTGTTTTTAAAAAGTGAGCCTTAAACATAAAACATGTTTTATTATAGCTGATATTTGTTGCCAGTACACTTGACATGCAGTAAATGGAATTGAAATTTCAAGGTATACTGAAAGAGAATATTAACATTTATGAAACAAAACATACAAACAGTCACTGTGTGTCACGTACAGATTGCAAAAAAGAAAAGAAAAAAGATATATATCATATCTGCTAAGTGCCAGATTAATTGAACTTGATGGTGGATGAATTACTTTCACTTCGCAAAGCATGTTTAAATTTGTGGTTATACCTTGATAGGACTGTGGTCATTTAATTTGGTAAGATATTATGTTATCATGTAAAAATTTGTAAAAAAGCCTCTATGTCTGTTTAATGGTTTTTTAATGTGTTTCAAGATCTCTTCTACAAACGCAGAAACAGTCCCACTTTAGGGTCAGCATCATACATGGCTGCAATTACATTATGCAAGTGCAGCGATTTCGGTTTACTTAATACAGTGGCTGAGAGAGCTCAATGCAAATGTAAATGGACAAAGCACATGCAAATGAAGAACATCTTTGCCCCTTTGCCAACACATATTTCCCAAAACAACTATACATAAATAATGCACAGGAAAATTGAAAAACATTCTTTGTATTCCTTTGAAATATACAAGAGAGTTTGTGCACTTTGTGTGCACATAGGGCTCTGAATGTTTAAAGAATAAATTCAACTATATACATTTCGATTTATTTAACCCTCTCTCTGTAGGAGTTTGAATATCTAAAACTCCTTTAAGAGTCTATCTTAGTACACAACACCCCACTTTCAAACACTTTCAAACACTTCACAAAAAGACCAGTGCAGCATTGGTTTGGAAGTATAAATTGCTCTAAAAGAGGCTTCTTAATGAGTGAAATGGAAAAAGATAAATGCCCTTTCCACTTGTGTCTCTCTACAGCACATTCATTATCTGTATATAATTTGGTAGTGCCCGCGCTTGATTGATCACAGAACACAACCAAAAGTGCAAAGCCCCCTGAGTATTTGCTGCTTTGTTAATCACATGGTACAGAATGTTGTACTGGACTAAAAAAAAGGGACTGGTTTCTTAAAAATATTCAAAACATTAGGGTTCATCTTGTGAACATCATAGACATCCACAGTATGTATTTGAGGAGGATCACCAGAAATGATCCTCAGGCCATCATGAATATCCAAAACAAATTTCATGGAAATCTGGGCCAAATATAGGGCTGACAAACAAACATCACATACAGTTTTTGTTTTACACCAGTGGATGTTTTGCAACTCAAAGTGACCATTCAACAGTTTTTGGCAATTAATTTGCCTCCAATTATGCATCTGTTAATGTATTTCAATCATTTAATACAGTAGAAATATTGTTGCTGAATAATAACACTCACTACCTTAGGATTATACATTAACTAGTTTGTATGTTATCTAAGTTGTATATAGCTGCCACCCTCAGATAGAGATCCACACGTACTGAATAATTTCATAGTCATAGTGATAGTGTCATAGTGTTGTTCTCCTTTGTGCATACAAAAAATAGTGTGCTTAAGAGAGGAGTTTAAATCCTGCCTATTGTACTTTTACACTTCTGCACACAAATGTAGACATAGACCCTGATTCAGATGTGAGAAAGGTGTGAACAGAACAGTAAATTAAGTTTGGACCACTGCAAAGAGGAGGTTTTGCTGATGGGGAAGCAAAGATGGTGTCAGAATGGAGCTGGGCAAGTAGACGATGTAACCGGAGCTGGGCTTCTTGCTGTTGTCTTGGAAAACTTTTTGACATGAATATCGAATATCTTGTTGTTGCACTTGCTTGATGTTTGGCTGTTAACAAAGTTGTCAACTCAAAAGGAATCATCTTTTATTTAGATGTTTATTTGAGAGTGTATAATACTTTTAATTAAGGGAGCTGTAGTCTAAAAGGTAGAGACAGCCAATCTGAACAGAGAAGTGAATGAAGGATGGTTACTCCTCCTGTGATATCACCACTGAAGTGCCCTTAAGCAATGCACTTGACACTTCACTGCACCAGAGGAGCTACTCAGTGACCAGCAGTAGACTTTGGTTGATTTTTTTTTGCAGTTCGCAGATATGATTGCATGTGTCTGAGGGGTGGGATTGCTAAAATGTAAAAAAGAAAAGGAAAACAAATATAACTTTGAAAACATTCAACCAGAAGCTTGCTGGAACAAGTTTGGCAACACAGCTTGACTCATCTCTCCTAATTTCTTCTTTCTTTTCTTGCTCTGATAGCAGCACAGAGTGCTTATTTAGTTGCTTGAAAATGGATGGAAAGAAAAACATGCAATTGGAGTGTTGTGATTGTTGAAATCTGTGATGTGTGTGACCATTCATCATGTGAAACATGAGAGTACACAAGGAGCTGTGGCCATGCATGCAAAACGGCACAAGGATGAGACTATATGAACGGGTGTCTAATCATCCCAAGATGCCCTGATTTATCTGCCCCATTCCGAATGTTTTATGGTTATAAACCTAATTTATTCTGGACTATAACAATAGTTTATTGCAACGAGGCCATGCTCAGTGACTCGTTGGCTACTTACCATCTGCTCCAGTTCCTCAGGCCAGCTCAGGATCGATGGTTGTAAATATCTTAGTTAAGTGCTCGGGATAGTTTTATTTGGGGATATGGTGTGAGAAATATAAAAGCTACATTTATTTAAGTGAATACAATGTTCTCAAGAAAAAAAAAAAGATAAAAGTTTACAAACCATAGCAGTGTCTTTCGTTTCTTGCACTGGTTTAGCTGTAACACTCCAGAGACAACAATTAACAAAAGAATCTCACTCTTTATAAAGTTCTACAAAAGTGCAGTTCTGGACTCTGGTGGTCTGGTCAAGCTAGATATAACCTTTATCCCACTGTGCAAATGTTCTTTTTTTGTTTCCCGCAAGATCACCCAGAGAACAGTTGACACTTATTTCTCCTCAGATAGTACAGAGAAATGCCACCCTGTATGAATGGTTTTAATTTGAGCAACATGGGGTCCTTACCCACATCAGCACCAATTATAGAAGAATTATTGCATTTCAAGTGTTTACAATGAAAGATAAATTTTCTTTGATCAGTTTCATCAGCCCAAATTAAATACAAATTTAAGATCTTAACTAATCAAACCGATTGTCAGTAAAATTATAAATGTCTTTTGTATGAGCATCCTGTGCATAACCAGGCCCAATTATGGCCAGATGTATGTGGACACTTAAATAATACACCCCTACATGCATATCTTATTCCAAAAACGTGAGTGTTATTCTAATGTTATAACAGCCTCTATCTGGAAAGCAGCTTCACAAGAGCATTACTGAGTTTGGCCACTGACTCTGACATTGACATTGTCTACTGACCGTCACAGTCGAAGTTGCAATTCATTCTAAAGTTGTTGGATGGGGTTAAGGACTTGGTGCATGCTATTTCAATATGACTCCCAGAAATTACTAATCTGTTTTGTCAAATATGTTGTGAAGGAAATGTAATTGCTACCTCTAAATACTTTCAAGTATATGTTCTTGTTCTGCTTAGAAATTGCAAATAGGAGGGGTGAACAGAAAGCACGTAAAGCACAGCATCGTAGAAGATGTCGAAACAGTACTTTCTCCTAAGAATTTTCTCTGTCATCTTTACATCATATAAGCTTTGAAAAGTTTGTCCTCCACTTAAATGTGAATCATATGGTTACGTACTATATGTACTATTATATTAAGTACTGAGGAAGAATTTAATAACTTTGGTCATTACCTGACTTTTCATCTAGCGCCATCATTAGGTCAAATTTGTACTTTATATATAAGTCTGGTTAATGACAAAATACCATGCTTTACATGTTAAAAAAAAAGTAGAAGACAAGGTTTATTTTTCAGCACAAAACCTGAAAAACCATTCTCTATTGCAAGGACATTTTCTAACTACAGGGGCATTGTCCTGAAGAAACAGCAAATGGTTTTGTTTTGCCACAACTATTGTCTAAAATGTTGCTGCATGTTGTAACATTGAGATTTCCCTTAATTGGAACAAAGGAGCCTTGACCCAACTATAAAAAAAGGCCCCAGACCACAAGTACACAAACTGGACTGTTCAGTTTTGTTTTTGTTATTTTTCCAGTATAATCTAATTGATGGTCTGTTCATTGCTCTGGGTATTGAATTGCAAAGTTAGCTATGGTCAGGATTAAATTAAACTAGATAATCTTAGTAAAGTTAAAATATACAGTACAGGTCAAAGGTTTGAACACAATTCTCATTTAATGTTTTCTGTCTTCTTTTTTCGTTACTTTCGTCATTGTAGATTAACACTGAAGACATCAAAACTATTTGACTTTCACTACTTTAATAACGGGTGTGCCTTTAACTTAAAAAGTTGCAATTGTTTTGCCTTCTTAATATGTTTAACAGCCTCACTTCTGTTGTTCAGTGTATAGCCCTCTTGGACTGCTCAACTAAGAGAAACAACAGTCCATCATCATTTTAAGACATGAAGGTCAGCCAATCCAGGAAATATCAAGAACGTGCTGTCATCAATAACATTTGCAAAATCAATCACTATGATGAAACTCTTATGAGGGCCCCCCAAGGAAAGAAAGTCCAAGAGGATTGCTATGAAGAAACCACTATGCGAATGCCATTAAACTCAAGCACCAGTGGATATCTGTACCTTGTCTGATGAAACCATGAGATCTTTGTGAGGTGCAGACACGGCACACTATTTGTATCTGCATGTGTGGTTCTCACCATGAAGCATGGAGGAGGAGGGGTGATGGTGTGGTGGTGCTTTACTGGTGACACTGCTATTTAAATTTCAAGGTCAGCATAGTTAGGACAGCATTCTTCAGCGATATGCCATCCCATCTGGTGTGCATTTAGTGGGAGCTTTGTAAGGGTTATTTAACGAAGAAGGAGAGTGATGGAGCGCTGCCTTAAATGGCCTGGCCTACAAAATCATCCGACCTAAACCCAGATGAGATGGCTTGGGATGAGTTGGACCACAGACTGTGCAGCTAACAAGTGCTCAGCATATATGTGATATATATGGGAACTCCTTCATGATTGTCAGAAATGCATTCGAGGTGACTACTGCATGACACTGACGGAGAGAATTTTAAGAGTGTACAAAACTGTCATCAAAGCAAAAAAGATGACTACTTTGAATAATCTATCAATCTCTATAGTATAACATATAATGTTATTTAATAAGTTTGATGTCTTCAGTCTTAATCTACAATGTAGAAAATACCAAAAATAAAGAAAAAAAAGAAAACACTGAATGGACAAAAATATTTGTACACTACATTTTTGTACAGTACAAGTTTGTTTTTATTTGATTTAACAATAAACATTCATAACTGAATTTGTTTCAGACGTTTGTTGCAACAAAAACAAGTTCACATTAGTGAACATGTTACATTCATTTCATTAAACATGAGTTATTTTCAGTTGCTCTTTTTTTCTTTTTTAAATATTCCCAGATGTTACAGAACACGTGGAACCCTTTGGTTTTTCTGTGTAGCCTACGGTTCAAAGCTTGTAGTTTCAACTCTTGTTTTCCCCAGGCAAAAAGAATTGTTGTGTGGCATCCGGATGTCAGAGTCAGTGATCCAGCTGTCTTTCTCTCAGGGAAACATGGCCTCGCTTCCCTCTGTTGGTTACGTCTGTTGCATGTGAAGGGAGACAGGGTGGGTGAAAGGGAAAGAAAATTTATTTGGGGGTTGCGCAAGAAATATCCTCACATCCGCATTTTTATCTAGAGGGATGACAGTGGGTTCCCTGTGTAGGCCACTGGAGACAGACAAGAGCTCAGGCCTGGGGGCATTTAGAGATTGTTTCAGAAAGAAAAGGACTCTCTCCCACACTGAAAAAAGAATCAGTAGGAAGTTGGGAGAGACTTTGCTGTGTTCTCTTCCTCTCTTTCTCCCTTTTTGCAAAAGTCTGTTGTTCAGACGTTCCAGAGGGTATGAACACTTCAACCCCATCTAGTGGCAATATTTCTCCGGTAAAGGGGAGCTCATTTTCAAAAGCGCAAGTGACATGTGAACCATAAATGACATATCTGTTCCAATGCTGGACTTCAATGAAAACTGCATTCTTCTTAGACATAATAGCATCATACTAAATGCTGAGAAAATAATTTTGTTTACCTTTATGTAGATCAGAGAGAGAGAGAGAGAGAGAGAGAGAGAGAGAGAGAGAGAGAGCAGGTTTTGTGGTTTAAATCAGATAAATGGAGCTAATTGCTCCCCCATGTCCCCTGTGTATTCATGTTGTTGTTACGGATGATTAGCCTAATGAATCTGAATAATTGGAAACATGTATACATGGTTATATTGTGGTACAGTTCAAGGTTTCAGGACCAGAGAGAATTTGTATTGTGTAGAGTCTAGTACAATACCCGGCATGTTCTGGACAGTTAATTATATGTTACACAAACGGCTGTTATTGTGAAACTTCATAGTCCTTCAAGCTCTTTTTCTTCAATTATTCCTCCTGCATATCCTAAGACCAGCTATCTTGGATGCAGATGTATAGTAGTTGATATGTTTTGAATGATTCACATGTAAGAAAAAAATAAACATACATAAACTTTTAAAGTATCTTGTCCTGGTGAAAGGCACGGTTAGTTCTAATAAGTGACATGGTGAGAATGTTTTCTACAGCTTCAAATGAAGGAAATGACAACTTAGGCAGATAACAGTAATCCTATTGGAACAACGTGTTTTCTGTCCATCACTTTTCTTACATGTAACCATAACCTTTCAAACATTTCTGACCCAGTGCTTAAAAAACAAACAACAAGAAAGTAGGTAGCCGCTGACAGACAAACTCTAGCTGGATGTCTACCGTTTGGCTTGTTTGATGGAAGTAACGATAAAATCTTTTACTGCCTTTGAACATCTAAATCGTATGGAAATTAAACACTTGATGATGCATCGTATCTGCATTTCATGCTCACTCCCCCACAAGCATTCAAGGAATGCTTTGATAGCTATTCATGTTACAAGTATCCTAATTTCTTTTTTTTAAATTCTCGGCAACCATCTCAATCTTATCTCCACAAGCGGTCAACCCATGACATGCATACAGATGATGAAAAACAGTGAAAACCACAATGTTTGGCATCAAACTGACACGCAAAATAGTCAGCATGCAGAAGAGCAATACAAAAACCAGAAAGTGAATCTGTTAAAACATTTCAATCAAGATTCTTTCATTTTTTGTGTTTACAAAGCTGAGCATTTTGGACTAATGAAGTTTAGCCTAAAAGCTGTCAAACTGACTGAGCCAGCGACTCTCTTCCTGTGCCACAGAACAGAAGTATCTGTCATGACTTGTTGATTCCACTCAACAGTGGCTTACAAACTGAACATGACTTTCTTGCTATGATACCCAGAATCCAATACATCTAGGGAGGATTTTGGAAATATCTGACAGGAGACGTTTGACATTTTACTCTTCATCCACCCATGTCATTTTAATTGATTATTTCAGTCATCTTTCTTTGGAGGACAAGTGCATTGTTTCCTTCACTGCTTCACTTGTGTGCTTTGAACCAGACAGTCACTAGTGGATATGTTCCCAATGCCTTTACTTTACTGATAAATGAATATGGCAGAAAAATTGTCTTGGAAAAGCAATTCCTCAGGCGTCACAACAATTCCTGTCCTCATTTTTCACATCCATTGAGAAGGGAAAGGGTAGGATTTGACTGTTTTTCCTGCACTGAGAGAGAGATACTGAGACCCCCACCTGACTTTTGTATGAAGATAACCTTTTACCTTCCTCTACTCAAGATGGATATATTTAGGAATCTGTCACTGAATCTCATATGCCCTTATGGATGTGTTTGTATGTGTGAAAAACCAAAAAATAGAACAGGGAGTTAGGAAGACACAGCGAAGCTCAGCATCCAGGCTGAAACTTCCATTATCTCAGATTACCTTCCTCAGCACAGCAGACTCATTCGTTTGTTTCACTCTTTATGAGTTGTCTGTGTGTTGGAGGTTAATTGTGCTTTGCATGAAGATTAAGTGTGCTCTTTGATAGCTCTGCCCCCTAAGAAAGACTGATGGGTGCCTCTAATAGACATCTGACCTTTGGGCCCAGAATGAGAAAAGGTTTGTGTGCTCATTGAATAACACACCGTGCTGGTTAAACCTTGACCATCATTCAACAGATTTCTCATGTTTTATTGTATTAAAATTCAAGTAGCAAAACCAAATATAATCTCCTCAGAGGCATGAAAACATACTCCTTTATGCTCAAAACTTACATCAGTCTTTTAATTGATGACGTAATGATTAAACTGTTCAAATAATCTGATGACAGTAGACCCCATCTGAGTTTATGGAACCATAAAATAACTAAAATCAATCTACTGTATGCATGCAGCAATATGGTGTAAGCCATCAGGACTTTAATCAACCACAGGGTTGAATTCAAATGAGCAATCCTCCACTTTAATAATTATGTGGTAGTTAATTGATTATTTCCAACAGGAAACTCAGAGGACACAGTCAGTTACAGAACAGCATGACTGTAGCTATTGAGTGTTTTGCTGAAGGACACATGAGCAAAGAGTTTGCTGTCTTCTAACTTAAAGGAAAAGGCAATATTTTATATTGTATTATTGTCGACAAATTATATGGAAAGAACAAAACCATTAATGCTTCGGTTCAATTATTATCTTCTCAAGACTGTCTGTTGCTCTAAGCCCCAAGTGTATTTGTTCCAGCTCAAGATGACAGGTCATGATAACACTGATTATCTTGTTATCATGGCACCTGTCAGTAGGTGGGACATTAGTCATCAAGTCAACATTTTGTCTTCAAAGTTGATTAGTGTTAGAAGCAGAAAAAAATGGCAAGCATAAAGATTTGAGCAACTTTGATTAGGGCCAAATTGTGATGGCTGGACAACTTGATCAGATCTCTAAAAATTGCAACTCTGTTCCCATGTCCATGCAGTGGTCGATACCAATCAAAAATGGTCCAAGAGGGAAAAGCAGTGAACCGGCGACAGGGTCATGGGTTGGAGAGTCACTGATGTACATGGGGAGTGAAGGCTGGCCCACCCCAATCCAACAGACGAGCTAGCTCAAATTGCTGAAAAATAAATCCAAATTCTGATATGAAGCTGACAGCGGATGGCTGTGTGCATGTGTCACCTGGGGAACATATGACACCAGGGTGCACTATAGGAAGAAGAGAAGCTGGTAGAGGCAGTGTGATGATTTGGGCAATGTTCCTCTGGGAAACCTTGATTCCTGCCATTTATGTTGATGTTAGTTTGACATGTAAACATTGTTGCAGACCATGTACACGCTTTCATGAAAAGTGTTCCCTAACGGCAGTGACCTCTTTCAGAAGGATAATGCGCCCTACTACAAATGAAAAATGGTTCAGGAATGGTTTGAGGAATGGAACAATGAGTTCCAGTTACCAAGATCTCAATCCAGTCAAGCATCTGTGGGATGTGCTGGACAAATAAGTTTGATTCATGTAGGCCACACCTCATAACTTACAGGACTGTAAATTAACATCTTAGATACCACAGCACACCTTAAGAGGTCCAGGGGAGTCCATGCCTTGATAGGTCGGGGCTGTTTTAGTGGCAAAAGGGGGGTCTACACAATATTAGGCATGTAGTCATAATGTTATGGCTGATTGGTGTATATATTGATTTAAAAAAA
Organism: Larimichthys crocea; assembly: GCF_000972845.2. Taxonomy (NCBI): domain Eukaryota; kingdom Metazoa; phylum Chordata; class Actinopteri; family Sciaenidae; genus Larimichthys; species Larimichthys crocea. The sequence continues at coordinate 3,297,984 of NC_040031.1, forward strand.
CACTTTTTAATGACTTCCTAAAACAGCTGGGAACTGTAGTGGTGGACAACAGTAAAAGTTCATGGCACAATAGGCTTTGTTAGGCGGACAACAGTAAAAGTTCATGGCACAATAGGCTTTGTTAGGCTTTGGCTACACAGACAGTTACTTTTAGCAGTAATTCATTGTTGGCTTTGTTGACAATGAGAAAAATACTGAATATCATCAGAAGTCCATTATAAAAGCCCTCAATGTCCTCCCTGTTATTGCCTTAATTTCCAACTCCAAGAGTTGAATTTATTTTTTAATTAAACCACTTACTAAACAGCTACGGCTACAGCTTATATATGAAGCTCAAATGTCAATTTAGGATTGCATCTTAATATTTTTTTACTTTCGTGATTTAGCAAAAACGCCTAAAATTCACAGATCACATCTTCTAAAATGTGAATATTTACTGGTTTATTGTGACTGGTCTCTATTGATAGCAGACTCCAACTCGTTTTTGGACTGTTGATTTGTTGACAAATTGTGATTAGCATTTTTACAATTTTATAAACCTGAATTTTAAAGACTTTTATAAAATATTTAACGTTTTATAGACAAAATAAATCAAAATAAATCCAGAATATCACTGGGTGGCTCAGAAAATGCTTTACGTAAGTACATACAGCAAGAGAGGAAATCTGACTGAATCATCTCCTCATACAAAGCAATTCAGAGAGAGAGCAAGAGAGGCAGAGAGAGAGGCAGAGAGAGAGCTGTCCTTAGGCTGAGGTGCGCACCGACTGAAGGAAAACTCTGACAAACAAAACAAATAAAAATTCCCACTACAAATGAACAATTCATTATAGAGCTAGGAAGAAGAGAAAGCAGAGCTCATAATGAAAAATAAAAAAAAGCCAATTATGAGGACTTATTCAGGACATTGGAACCTATAGTCTCGTCAGCAGCGCTGCTCCCCTGGAGCCATTACGCATACAGTACTTTCATTATGATATTATACAATCCTAAAATGTATCATTACTGAAGTTTCTTTCTCTCAGGGTGCCCCGCAGGCATCGCTGCTATTGTGTGCATCCAGGGTGCATTTAATTGACGCTTCCCATGTGCCTGTACTTGCAATGAATATGAGATGATGGGGACTGTAAATCACCTTTTAAAGAGGGAGTGAGGAAAGGGTGGCCGGATAATGGATGATGGTATAAAGGCTATAAACCTGTCTGATGAGGGAGGAAAAACGACACATGATACGTGTGATGTTGATGGATCGTCGAAACCTGCTGCTGTACCTGCCGATCATCCAAAACTCCAACTCCAAAAAAATTGGTGTCTCAATTTGGCCACAACAAAATCAGCGATCCTGACCGTCCACTTAGATAGAAGTCCCCCTCCCTCACCCCATCACTAACAGCACTCCAGTTTCCCTCAGTCTCACCCCCCATCTCTCTCTCTCTCTCTCACTCTCTCTCTCTCTCCCTCTCTCTGTGTCCTCCTCATAAATCTATTGGTTGTGGTCTCGACTTCACTATCCAATGCTTTGCTGATCAGACTGCAGTTGTATTTGTGGTAAGTTGGCAGCTGGCGGCTCACGGCAAAAAGGCTTTCCTCTCTCTCCGGCGCTTGGACACTGGAATTATGATCAGAGCTGACCCAGCCTACATCATCTTGTCTTGAATCTGTTTCGCAACCGAGAGAAAAATTGAACCGACAATGGAGATTGGAGTCTGCATCCTCTTGGCTTTCCTCGTCCCTCAGGTAAGACAGGAGAGAGATATATGAGTGAGTGTGTGTGTGACAGAGAGAGTGTTGGATTTGGGGACAGTTTCACCGAGGACGCAGAGCGATCAGACTCTTTTTTTTTAGAACATCCGTCTGGTCTCTCTCTCTCTCTCTCTCTCTTTGGCTACTTGTGTTCGTGGCGCAAATAAATGGCTTGTCAAGTTTGTCCCGAGTCTGCACAACAACACAGCCTAGTCACCTGCACTGCCCGATCCGTCCGCGCCGTGCCAGAGCAAGTCCCCCCCCTCTTCCAGTCCCTCTCTTCCAGTCCCTCTGTGCGCATGGCTGGCATTTGTGGCACCGAGTTTGGGGGGCAGAGGTAATCTGCAGTACTCGCTCACTTTCGGAATGCTTTTCACATTTTGTCAAGAAGAGAGAGAGAGAGAGAGAGAGAGAGAGAGAGAGAGAGAGAGAGAGAAGGAGATGATGGGGGAGGAGGGAGGGAGGGAGGGAGGGAGGGAGAGGGGTGAGCGCATGGTGTAGGCTATCTTATGTGCAAATCACGGCTCCGGCTCTTGTCTCCAGCCGCATCTATATTCCACTCAGCCACCAACTTGAGCGTTTCTTTGGGCATGTGAGTGTGTGTGTGTGGGAAGCACACAGGCGGGTGGATGGGGGAGAGAGAGAGAGAGAGAGAGAGAGAGAGAGAGAGAGAGGCGGTGGGGTGTGTGAGAGAGGCAGAAAGAGAGGCAGAGAGCTAACTTGGCCGCTCTGCTGTGTTATTTGTGGCATCTCTCTGGATATTTTACTCCTTCTATTGCTCTCTGTAGACGTTGATTCTCTCGGGATATTTAATAAAGCCTCAATTCCCCACTGTGATAGAGCCACTCGCCCGTTTGATCTGACTTTAATATGGAGAGAGAGAGAGAGGGGTAACTCAGAACAGCTGTTTCCGTCACTCAAGTCTTTAGACAGCCATTTAGAAGAAGAAGAGGGCAGCAGCGCCGAGGCTGAGTCTGATGGTTCTTATGACACTTTTTTGCTTTGAAGAACCTCTCTGGTGTTTCCTCACCACCTGCCCCACTGCAGTGCCCTTGAGCAAAGATTATTCCAGCTGCCAAGGATGCTCTTTTTTCCCCCCTCAAGCTGCCATGGCCTCTGACCCCTCCATGCAGACAAAAGAATGACATTTTACACTAAGTTCAGCACGAATTAGCCATAAAGTCAGCAGTGTACTTACTCTTATGGCAGTGGCACTTTGCAAAGGTTTAAGAGGCAGCTAATTTTTAAATATCCACAGCCGATACTATTTCCCACCACAGCATCAATGGGAGAGCCCTGAAGTGTAATAGGCAAACAGCTCATTTGGGGGGAAACTCTGCGTTGTTGTGCTGCTTTTCTCTCTTTCTTCTTCTCTTCCTCCTGCGAATGTATTGAGAGGCTACAGAGAGCACAGCTCATTTGATATTTCTTCTGACCTGTGGAGGCTTGGTGCACATTTTCTGCTCAGATTATTCATTTTTTATTGGATGAGACATCGGTTCATTTCCACGTTGTAGTTCAATCTTCTGATGTGAGGCGATCATGATTCAGGCTACTAGTGCCTACAAAGAAATAATTTAACTCTCTGTATTATTGATTAACCCTACGCATGTGTTTTACACTTGAGGAGGCGTTTCCATTGAGTGGATTTGTCCACTAATCCTGAAAAAAGAATGGTGAAATACTTTCTGACCCTTTTTTTTCTGTATTCTGCAGTTCCACACATGCACTTGCTGCAGTTCACTTCCTCATGTCCAGCATGGTTAGGTATGTGGTGCTGATTTAGAGGCTGGGGGAGTGGGGGGAATCTCTATCCTCTGGCTGTCCTGACCAGAATAGTTAGCTGCAAATGTTTTTAATATCCCAAATGCGAATGATTCCACAAAGCCAACACAGAACAGATTGATGAAAAACTCTGAAAACTTATCCCATATGTTAACATTTTCCCCTCCAGTGATCCAGTACTCAGCTTTCCAGCTTGTTCACACACAAAACACATTTGTATTCAACATGCGAACACACCTGACTCATCATCCACAGGAAAATTGTAAAACTCTCCTCTCAGTATGACAGGAACGTGCTGCCTCTTCATGCCATATAGTGTGTGGGATCAAAGAAGGTGTGCGTAATTATAGACGCTCAGGTTGGGAGCCAAGTTCTTCTCCACAATAAGCTGCCACACACACCCACCTTCCTCTCAGAAACCCCTCACATCCACATGTGGGCACGCACACCAGCAGCAGCCCCCTCCTTGGCAATAAATCCCTGTTTTCCAAATGAAACGCTAAGCAGTCTCTCCGGGTGGAGCAATGATTCAGAATAAGCACAGCACAGCTGGGAGCTGCAGGTGCAAAGATTTTTATCCCCTTTCTTTTTTCACACTTTGATTCCTCCTGCTTCTCTGTCTAATATATATTTATTTTCCCCTCCCTTCAGTTTTCAAATCCTCCCACCCTGTGAAACCATTTTTTATTTTATTTTAACCTTTATTCCTCTTTTGTTTCCTCAAAATGTTCGGCACGATTTTCACACTTCCTTCTCTCTCACCAGTCGACAGTTGATGACAGTTATACTCACAGTTAAAATTCTGGGCTGGCACCTGGGTGTGTCTGCAGGAAGATTTGCTGTCATGGACGTTTATGGGCGCAGTGACCAAGTGACTGTTAAAAATCCTGTTTGAGCCTCGCTGTAGGCACAGAAAGAGAGACAGCAGTACATAGAAAGAAGAGGGAGGTCATGGTCTCCAGGAAAAGTGTTTAAAGTGTGGCGCTGAAGACAGTTACCGCTGTGTCCTCTTAATCATAGATAGGGTTGACATCTGTGTTGCTGCTTGCATGCACAAACATGGCCAGAGATATTCACACTTTTATCTTTCTCTCTGACTCTCCTCGTTGTTTGGTCTCACCCTCACCTGGTCCTAGAGGCAGTTCATTGATCTAGCATTATCAAAAAGAGAGAGGACACGGCCATTCCTGATATGTCGGCACCATTTATTATTCAAGAGTGTAGCAACAGGTGCAAGATATAGAAGCTTACATGCATATTCAATAGAGGTCCATGCTGGGTTCAACACCACACTGCTTTAATCTAAATCTTTTTCTTTCTTTTTTTAAATCATATATATCAGTGATTCTCAAACCTTATACACCAAGTACCACCTCAGAAAATACCAATATCAAATACCACCATAATGACCAACACTATACACTAGCGTAGTAGGCCTAAGTATTCATCAAAAACAAGGCAGAGATTGTATTACTAAAGAAGTATATTATTATTTATTGTCAGTCATTGTAACATTTTACACAGTTTGAACAGTAAGACTGCGCTTAAATATAGGGAAAAAAAGTAAGTGAAAGTAAGTAAGTACCGTATTTTCCGGACTATAGAGTGCACCTAAATATAAGCCGCACCCACTAGGTTTAAAAAAAAATACAAATAAAAAATTACATCTATAAGCCGCACCGGACTATAAGCTTCTATAACTTCCCCTGTCTGTCTCGTTTTTTGCACTTCCTGTTAGAGCGCCCTGTGGCAGCTGAAGAAAAAAGTAGTGTTTTATAGTCCGGAAAATACAGTAAGTAAAAAATGTACTGTACTTGAAAAAAATAAAAAAATAAATAAAAAATCAAAACAGTCTGTAGCGTAGCTGTAAGTTACAGTTGTTGCTGTCTCAGCTTCACACACTGCTGTATGGCTGCCTTGTGAAACAGAAACACACACACAAACACAGAGGAAGAACAATAAGAATAAGAATACAACAAAAGTGAGGACCACCCTGCTTCTGTAGTTTGTTTTTATGACAACAAGTGAAGAGAAGCCTTTCTCGCACAGATAGGTGGATGCAAAAGGAAGGAGAAAGCCCACGGCTATTCACTGTACTGCTTCATCCAAAAATCACATTTTCGTAAAAAAAAATAAAATAAAAATTCCACTGGTTTGTTGTTAAGTGCCCTGTGTTTGGTTGCAAGATGCCGTTTGAGATGTGATGTAAGTGAATAACTGTTGATGTCAACGGCAACGACAGTTTGAAATCTTACATACTGCTACCCAGAAGCACTTGCAAACTTTTTAAAAGTCTTAACTTCATTTGTATCTCTTATCATTTTCTTGCCATCGGTTGATAATATATTTTCATCCATTCTAATATGTTTGATAGTATTTCATGTTTTAAATGAATTTTATTTAATTTATATTTATTCATACCACTAGAGGGAGCCCCGCACACCACTAGTGGTACGCGTACCACACTTTGAGAATCACTGATATATGTCAATAGGTTTATTGTTCCAACCTCTACAGAGGATAATGAAGGATGCTGGTGTATATGTACCTCATGCACCTTGCTGTGTGTGTTTCTCTTCTCCTCTTTATGCGCAGATGGAGCCATGTCATGTCAGTCACTGCTTACAATGAATCATCTTTTCAAAGCAGACCCCCAGCTGACCTCTTGTTTCTCCTAAGAAGGTTTCTGTGTGTGAAGCATCCTTTTAGACCTGCCACCCCTCTGCTACTGCGTGCCATTTTGATGATGGGCTTTTTATAATGGAGTCGGTGGTTGACGAGCAACAGTACGGTGCGCTACAAAGGCTAATGGTGACGCTAATGAGCAATGCCAGTCATTAAGGCAGGCTGACTTCTTTTTTCTTTCTTTTTTCTTTCCTGTCTTCTGTTCCCCTTGTCTGTCTTCCTCACACTTTCTAATACCTCTTCCCATTCTCCCTTTTGCGCTGCTGCCTGATGTTTCGCGCTGTCGGAATAAAGGGTTAGACTTTATCGCGGGGGGAAAAATTGCAGAGAAGTTTGCAATTTAACAGCCTACTGAGACACACAAACACTCAGAATAAAAAGAGCATGAAATGGCTCAAGTGAAAACAGCCCAATACCAATCTAGGCTTTGCTGTCTAAATGTACCCTGGTGTTACTATGGTTCTAACAATCGGCTGGCAAATAGGCTTTCTAGTATGGGACTTTGTGGTTTCAGCATCAATCGTCCTACTTATCTGTGCCGTTTCCTGTGTGAAAGCACACAGCCGACCACAGTTGGTGGTGCTACATTGCTCTTTGAGAGTGTTTTAGAGTCAGCTGTTGATAGAAAACAGTTATTTATTTACAAGAAACTCTAAAAGCTTCCTGTAAATGAACACATACACACAGAGACACACACACACAAATGCATGCACAGCTGACCAGGGGACATGCACAAACACACTCACACATGTGCACACCTGTGCACTTGTTTTCTTTTAATGGGGAAAGTCTGAATCACAGTGTGTTCGCGACTTATTTTATATAACTGCTCGTTCCCCTGTGACTGTCGTTGAGCAGTGCCGCGCTGTAATGGGCTATAAGGTCAAACGCTATCTTAACACCCCCGTGGGAGGGTGTGACCTTTGAGGAAAACACAGTCTTCGTCAATCTTCTTTCCCTCGACGTCGCCACCATTCTCTCTCGAGGAAGGAAGTGGATAAGAAGGGGATAAAGGATAGTGAGAGTAGCAATTAAAGTAAATATGTAGCCAGCCCCTTGCACTCTTTGAGAATCTGCCTGAATTTGATGTAAGTGGCCTAATTATTTAAAATGCCAATGGACACCCCATGGTGTAATCGTGATATGTGTGAAATGGAATCTCTGTGTCCTAGGAGAGTGACTTATTTGGAAATACTGATTAGTTTAGAGTGTGTAGAGAAAGCAGAGAGAGAAGAGACAAACATACATACATACACATAGACACAAAAGGCCTCAGTAACCATGTGTGAAGGACACAGTGGTACAACGGGACTCCTGTTCCTCCAACTGATTACAGTTTCATCTAAGTTTGTTTTCTTTCTTTTGTCATTTTGGTGGTCAGATGAGCAGATGAACAAGCGCAAAGATAAACATAGGTGTCAAACAGACAAAGAACTAATGTGTCTCTCACTTTCTCCATCTCCCTGCCTCCTCCTCCTTCTTCACCACAACAAACACACTCTGTAACACATTAAAGATATTCATGAGTTATTCACCCACTCTGTTTGTCTGTGTCTTTGCTCACACTCACAAACATCCAGATATGTCCTCCCCTCTCTTCTTGTCTTCCACACACACACACACACACACACACACACAAGCTCGGGCCTATGTTTGGCAGGAGGCACAAGTTTCTTTTTTCAGCACGATTGCGATGACTCCTCTATTGCCACAAAGTGTGTGAAGCCGCCAGTAGCACAGTGGGAGTATTCATGTAAAAGGGCTGGTACTGCGGGGTCCTATTTCTTCCACATGAGTAGATTTGCTGATGATAGTAGCAGGCGATGATGTTGCACGTCGTGTTAGCCTTTCACCGAGTAGCGCTTCATTGTTTGGCATGATGCACTTTTATTTAGTTGAGGTAATACATTAGAGTGTTGCAGAACGTTCTTGAGTCATGAATAAAAGCCACTTAGCATAGGTCACTGAATAGCTAGCTTTTCATCACTGACTGCATTGTTAATTGTAGCCACAGGGTCAAAAGAGGTTGATGGAGATTTCTGCCAGCTGCACTTGATCCATTTTTCATGAGTGTATTTGTAGGCGAGTAGCTCCCTTAGCAGTGTTTCTGCAGATAGATGGGCCCCGCTATAGTGGTGCCTTCCTGGCCGCAAGGTATCTAAATTGGTAGGTGACAAGTACACTGAAATAGATATAAATCAAAGACTTAGTGTTCTTGTCTGCATATTCTTATTCAGGAGGAACAGACAAAAGAAATGGGCTGCCCTTCTTCTTTCCTGCCCTCATATTTACTCACACTTATCAAACTAAATGGAGCGTTGGGAAGGAAAATTCAAAATGCTAACAGTTATCCGCTGTGCTGTAATAAGTACCTCGGGGTGGAAACACACCACTAGGTTTCAACCTGACCTAGACCCAATTAGGCTTTGCACAAAAATTTAGATGAACACCTAAATTAACACTTTTTCCTTTGGTTTTTGCTCTTTCCGAGGTCCTCAAGGTATATTTTTTTCACACTGGCAACTTGAGAGTTTAATGAGGTCTATAAATTTCAAGTGCATACCTGAACACTCAACCGAGAGTATGTGATGCTTATCTAGATGCACTATCCCCTATAGATTAGTCTGCCTCTGGCATACTAATATGGATTTTGTCCTGCTCAAAAGGTGCTAATTCTTTGTTATTTCTTTAATTGGAAAATCATTTTAAACATGCACAGCATCTGCTATAGTAGCCAAACAAAAACTTTTCAATTAGGAAGTTTTCACAGACATCTGTTCAGACTCATTTGTCACAAATGCCAACCACATCAAACTGTTATTTTGAGTATTATGGTGAAAATGCACACTGAAAAGAAACTGAAAAACAGGAACAGCTGTACAGTGTAATGAAATTCGAACCCTGAAATGAGTCCTGCCTTTATGAAGCTTATCATATTCAGTGTCTGATTAGACTGTGATACATAGGTGTTGATTCAAGTGTTACGTATGTATGTTATGTATGCTTGTCTTGTGCTTATATATCATATGCTATAACAGACAGATTCTGTTCGAAAATGTCTGAGAGAATAACAGATTAGTTGATGGCAGAGACTTGCGTCATGCTGATTAATCATGGATGCTGTTTGGTCTTAATTCTTTATGCACACACACACACCCACACACAAATATTTCTGCTGACCAGTTGAAAAGCTTCTCATTTCTCACTTGCTAATCCGCTGTGATTGTTAAATTCTTTGCCCTAATAACCCTATGTTGACACTTGTTTTGATTGTACCATTTCCCAGTTGATTCGCAACTGATTTCAAGATTAGTGTTGGAAAAACAAATCAAATACTGTGCTGCTGTTGAAGATAAACTGGGCGACACCTTTTGTTGCAAATATTAAGGTCGCTGTGAATGCGACATATGGTCTTATACCTGAATTATCATACAAGATGTATCATCACCTTGACTTTAACAATGTTTTCAAAGCCCCGGTGGAAACTGATCCTGTGATGTGCTACTTTACTCTCGGAGCATGTGATTGTTTGAAAGACATCGGCCCTACTTTTTCATTCTCTCCCGACATGACTCTGGGGTTTTTCGCTTCACTCCATGTTCAGCAAATGTCTTTGAAGTAATCAAATCCCTCGCTGCTGTTGAACGGAACTGATAGCTGAGAAGGTCTTCTTGACTTTTACAAGAAATCACTCCAGCTTACTCACTTTATCCTTTTTTTTCCTTCTTTTTACTGCTCCACTACATTTCTTTGTCCATTTTTCTTTTCATCAGCTCACTTCTCTTTCTTAAGTTTCTTTTCTAAAACATGTCTCTACTCTTTTCTATCTGCAGTCGGTGTGCAATCTACACAGAACAGAATAGCCGCTTTCTGATTTTTGCTCTCCCTGTCTGTTAGCTCCCATCCTACATTATCCCTGCTTCAGAGTTGCAGAAAACTTCAGGTGGAAGAAATATTTGACCTGTGAGAAGAAATCAATGTTTCTGTCGACACTGATGAATGCAGTACCGCCCCTGCTGCCTAGATGGCGACAAAATGCCAGATATTATTTGAAGGGTTGTCAAGGATAATTGCCACTCAGATCCACTTAATATTTAAACTGTGTGTATGAGCGTGTGTGTGTGTGTGTGTGTGTTCTCATGCATGCATGCATGGTCTATGTTAAGAGTGTTTTGCAAAGGTGCTTTGCAGGGGTACAGTGGCCATTTAAACCCCTGAACCTGACTGTCAAGAAACAGACAGGAATTGGAAGACTAATTTGAAGCAAGCACACAAAGCATTATATTGATGCCTACGCAGGCAGGTCGCTTCAAGGCAATTAGAATAGCTCTTCCCACTTATTGCTTTTGATGTCACTGTGTGGGGGAATGAGAGAGCCAACTTCTGCCTGCCACTGACAGAGAGGGATGCCATTGCTGTTGAATTCCTTTAGACACAATTAATGCTGTCCTCCATTCAAAGGTTTATCTCTTATTAATGCAGGCAAGTCCACGGATTTGAGCTTACAAATGAATTAAATGATGGGGCAAAAAGAATTAAGTAGAAAAAAAATCCAAGAAGGTTACCATTGGATTGGTACCGCCTTCTTCCATGACAGTTTTATATACTACTTCTACTACATTTTGAAGTTGTTTTAAACTTTCTCTGAACACTGTCCTGATGATCCTTACTTTGATGTTAGTTTTTATGCAATATTTAGGCCAAGGAACGTTGTAGAGCTGCTATATCTGACGCTTACAATACATTCCAGTTCCATATGTACACATAGTGAAGAGCTTTCTTCATTCGAAATGAAAGGATCCTCGTCTACAAAGCCACGTCTTCCCGTTACTCTGATGCCATAGACCAGAAGCCGTGCTTGTGGGTAGATTTTTTTCGTTTGTTGTTCCCCGTTGGTGGAACGCATTACCAGTTCCTACCAGAGCAGGGGCGTCCCTCCTTACCTTTAAAAATCAGATTACCTTCTCTCCTATCACTACCTACAACTGGACATGAGAAAGCTACCCCTTTAAGAATTGTCATAGCACACAGCCACAGTCTCTCTCACAGCACTGACACTTTCTTATCGCACTGTACCATGATTGCTTTTCTGCAAGTCGCTTCGGATAAAAGCGTCTGCTAAATGACTAAATGTAAATGTAGAGTGTTAGTCATTAAGAGGCTATGGGCTATTTCTGGGGGAAATGAAACATTGTTGGGACGTGAGAGACAGATAGAGATCAAATCTCTTTGATCACCATGTCTTGTGTTTTCTTTCAATAATCCAATGCACAATGATGGTGCTGTGCTTCCAAATGCCCAGTCTGCCAACCTAACCACCATTAGCTTCCAAATGTCTGTGCCTATAATATTTGCGTACACTTTGAATTTGAAAGAAATTCTTCCAACCGCCTCACTGAGTTCCTGCATTAGGTAATCTATGCAGGAATTTGTCTTGCAGACCTGAAGTAATTAAAACGTAGAGTTTAGGGCGTGGTGCTCTCAATCCATTTGGAGAAGTGCTTGGATAGCGATTTGCAAGTACACTTAAGGGCTTTTGGTGAAGTTGGTTGTGCTGGGAAGCTCATGGGATGGCTGAGGCAGCAGTAATGAAGGCAAAGATGAGACTGTGGCTGAGGCCTGGCAAGGTGAGTGCAGTGATTTCCACAGAGGTACAGAATCCAGCTCTTACAAACATGCTGTGACTGAACAACTAAACAACTAGAAAATACATGTTTGTGAAAAAGCAAATGTGTTTTTCAACTCATGAAGGGATTATATGAAAAGTTTTCACCCGACGTCAGTGACGACGCCCATATTACAGCAGTGGCCTCTGCCCCTCTCATTAAATGAACTTCACCTCTCTTATCAGCTATAGGGAGTTGCAGCATTGCTATACGTTTCCCGCTGCAGAGATTCTCCGAGAAGCAAGCTGACTGGATTTGATTTTCATTAGGATTGCATGTCTTCACTGTCACATCCTCTCCCCACCTTGCACGCTTCAGTGGACACAATTTTCCGCTGTGGTGGCCCCCGTACTGACGGCTTGGTTTTTCACGCCGCAGTAGAGTCACACCGGGTGGCCGGTTATCAGTGCATTCAGCATTACAGAGCCTCATGTGGTTGACCTGCTCAAAGAGGACTTTTCTGTCTTTCCCAGAGTCCCACTAGGAGATATGCGCTACTGCTCTGGTGCAGGAACAAACCACCTACAGGAAGTATAGCAACTTTTCACAAGTCAGGTTGTCCATATAGGCTAACTTGTAGATCTCAAATTTTCAAAAAGATGGACAAGAGAGGGTAAAAAGTGAGATCGCCAAGTGATTTTTATTTGATAGCTTTGCTTATAGGCATTGTGTAATGCTTATTTTGAGTTCTACTGGTTATCCACTGTGTATCATTTTGTATAATTCTATCACTACATGAATGGAAATCTATGTACAGTCATAATGTACATGTGACTACCTGAAAAGATGTAGATGTATTATCCAATGTTAACACAACATTTCAGTAAGTTGATTTTCATGTAATGTCTTCTTACCAAAATGCAAAAAGAGACAAAAGGTAAACCATTAAATGTTGGCACAAAAAAAAAAAAGGATGTTAAAGTGTCTAACTGCACAGACCTGGGGTGTGCAGCTTACACACAGTCATGCACACAGTCCACTGTTGACAGTTGAAGGCTGAGACAGTAGAAGCTGATGTTAGTGCTCCACAGAGAGTTTGGAAGATCGATGGGAGATAATTATTTCTAATGGAGCCAGAGGAGAAAGAAGAGTGTCCTTTTCCAGCATAGCTTGTGTGTGTCTGTGTATACAGGGACCTGAAGTATTTAACCAAGATCTTTTTTATTTGGGATTTAATTGGACAAAGAAACATGGACTGGCTACTTCTGTAAAATATCCACTATGCCAAAACTAAAAACCTATAGATTAGAGATATTCAGCCTTATTTAAACATCATGTAAACCTGAAGGTTGTTAAATTAGAAATCCCAGATTCTCATTTTGTTTTCAGCATAGGCATGAATTATGTTTTAGTTTTATAATTCAAATTTAACACTTCAGATTTTTAGTTAAAGCTGTGCTTGCCTTCTGTGTGTGTCTTTATCTCCAGAGCTTCATGGTATCTTATGTTTGGATATTCAGGACAAGAACATGCACATTCATTACAGCTGCAGTGTGTTCCTACCAATAGAGGACATGGGCTTAAATTAACATGGCTCTACCTGTGATTTATGATATTCTGCTTTGGCCTAGTGTGGCTCCCAGTGCAGGAATCCTCTCGCTGTCGGATGCAGATACAGTATGTCACCATGCTCATATTAGCCTACCCATTCTTTGAAACAGTCACAAAAACTCAGAAACATTATGATATAGAACTAACTATGGTGTACATCTGTTGAAATGGTTCCAACATTTTCTACAAAAGTCATACAACATACCCAGAAAAGTGCGAATGGGTCTGTTGTTCAAAATGATATGTACAAATCAACATTATGCTGCAGATGGACATGGATACATGATTGCTTAACAGTGATGTGATCTACTGCAGTTCAAGTATCCTAGCTTGACATTTTGTAATGTAAATGTTTTGTCTTACTGAGCGTTAAATAGGAAGACTGATACCACTCTGATGTTTGTGCATCCAATACGGAGCCAAGAGATGATTCGCTCAGCTAGTATAAAGACTGCAAAAACAGAGCCTGGCTCTGTCCACAGCAAAAGCCACCTGTGAAGCTTATATTATATAACCCATTATATTGTTTGAAACCATAACGTGTTATCTCATGACACTTTCCACACAGAGCAGACCGTAGACGGTACTCTTTGTAATATTTACAGAAACCTGACAATTTCCACCATGAGCAAGCAAGCACTTGGTGACAAACTTCCTTTTAAGATGCAGAAACTTTGAGTGGAACCCAGCTCATGGTGAGCAGCCATCTGCCTAACTAACTGCTTGAGGGAGAGGAAGTAAAAAAAAAAAAAAAAAATTCTATAATTCTAATAGAAATGGGATTTTTGGAGTAATGATGCAATGAGGCACAACCACATAATGACGATTCATGAGAACCTGTGAGATGAGAAAAACTCTGGGGAAGTTAGTAACAAGTTTTAATGGGATATGGGTGTGTGTGTGTGTGTGTGTGTGTGTGTGTGTGTGTGTGTGTGTGTAAACAGTTTCTGTGTTGGGACTGAGTGGAGACCAGGCCGGCAAGAGAAAGATTGTTAGTTTGTCTAGTTTGGTAGCCTGAACAAACATGCCCTTTGTAGTAATGTGTAACTAAAAGTATTTGGTAAAATGTGACGGTGCAGTATTATAAATTAAGTGTGTGTGTGTAAGTCACTCACCTGCTGTCTTCTCTCCAGGGTGTTCAGGTGAAAAGAGTCCCCCACTTAGCTGAGCAGTATTTAAAGGTTCCGGACCATACCATGTGCTGATTGGTGTAGGGGTGTGTGCACTTCAATCAGTTCTTGGGAGTTTCATAGTTTCTTTGGTAATGTTCAGCACAGTTAGAACAAACAGACAGAGTGATAACTGTAAATGTATTTTAAGGTTTTTGTCCAATGTTTGGTATGTGGGGATGTAATGGGAGGGGCAGATTCCCCCAGACTGTGTCAGGGTCTAGGTTGGTAGCAGCAGCAGGTTATATAAGGCTGCCAGTTCCACAAGATGTGGCGGCTGGTAGGAGCACTTGTGCTCCCGGTCTACAGTATGTGTTTTAAGTCTGTATGTTAATTTGTCAATGTCGTGAAATAAAACACCTGATTGGTTTTGTATACAAACTCTGCCTCCAGCTGCTACATGGCCATCCTAATACTACTCTTAGATGTAGAGCGGGTGTCTGCCTCTAGAATTTAAACTGGGAGCTGGTTCCAGAGGAGAGGAGCTTAATAGCAAAATCATTGAAGCAACATCAGGTAAGAATTGATATTTTTGACAAGCCAACACAGCCAACAGTAACATACAACAGTTACAACAAAGTCATTTGATTGGATAAGAAGCATTCAAGCGCTCATATAGAGCACAACAGTATCAGTAACTATATGTATCACTCTACTTTACAGATGTTCTAATAGCTGTAACATTATGGTTACATCAGCGTCAACATTATCTATCTTGGGATGAATGATTTGCACTGCAAAGATGAACACATTTCTAGTAGTTTAAAAACACACGCAGATGGGGCAACGATTTACTGCATACTACTACTTAAAGCGACTGAAATGTTGTCAGATGAGTTCAGTTCATGACTGACTTTGTATCACTCTGAACAAGATGAATTAATCTCTATCTCTCTGCTAGGGGTGCATGGGTATGCTCAGGGTGGCCTCAGTGTGTCATCGAGATTTTGTAATTTTTTGTTACATATAGACAGAGCCAGCAGTGATGTTAGTCAGCAGGGCCACTGCTAGTTAATTTGGTACCCATTGTTATTTGCAAGTGATCAGATTTGTCTGTCCAGACATCACTAACCTATACCTATCAAAAGGCACTCTGAAATCCAATATGAGCATTCAGAGCATCTGGACAGTCAAATCCGTAGAAATCAGATTGGAATAATATGTTAAACCACCTCCAAATGTTTTTTTGCATTGTGTTTTTTTTTTTGCCGTCCAGACTTTTTTTTAAATCAATCTGGAAATGCCTTGCAAACAAGGTCGGGAAGTTAACAACTTAATATTTCGAGTATGTGTGTGCGTAATTGAAATTGTTTTACTCATACACCTCTGAGGCCTCTTTGATTCCCTTTCTCACCAACATAAACTAGGATGCAGTGGAAGAAAAACATTGCACTTGAGCTTTAATAGCACATGAGTCAACCATGGGGAAGTAAGTTATTGTATTAATAGCATTCAGCACTGACTTTTATTCTCAGCATTCACTACCAAAACACTAAAAAGATAATGCACGTGTAAGTATTTGACTCCACAACAGGTGCTTCTTGATAACTCTCAACATCAATAGCACAGACAATTTATTCTCTCTCCAAGTCTGAATAAGAAGAGACACTGGCACTTAATTTTGTTTTTGCAGTGGGTGGGTGGAAGCTGCTTCTGCTGTTCTATACTCAAGTTGAAAAGTGACTTAGCCAAGAAGTGATAATGACTGTGTGGGAGAGTAGACATTAATATGATGTCGCCAAAATGAGAAAATATATGATGAGTCTTTATCTGTTTTTTATTGTTAGAATGAAAATTAGAACGAGACCAAGAATTTTGAATTGATACCATCACCCAAATGTTATTGTGCAATTAAAAAACAATGAAAGTAAAGAACAGGTATGATGTTTGTTTTTGTTTTTTATATTTTTGAGATTTGTGTGCATTGATATTATGTAAAGTATGTGTTACTGGGTGGGAAGTTTCTTAAACTCAGAGACAGGCATGCTTTAAAGGCACACTTTAGGTGCAAAAAAAAACAAAACTTTAGACATAGATTGCAGCTCTTACAAGAGTACTAGCAGCAGACATGTATCAAAATCAATGCAGCAGAAGAGACACTGTCTTCTTGTTCCATGGATGATTGTTCTTGTCAAATCCTGGCACCATATTTCTACAGTGCAACTCAACTGCCAACGTAGCCTCAAGCCACTAGCTTTAAGCAGAGATGAGGAACGGGCTACAGAGGTCTGTTATGCTCAGCACTTTTCAAACTTCACAGCTCCAGATTCTTTACAATTTCTAACTTCTGGTCTTCAGTGCAAACATACTCGAGTGATAACAGTTGAAGGAATTTATCAGATTTTGCACAGCTCCCTCTGGAGCCACACAGACCCTTTTTCTTTCTTTCTAGTATCAGTCAAGACCTATAAGCATACTTTAAATGAATATAATTGAGTTCACCTTTAAGGTTTTTTAGTTGACACCACTGTTGATCTTGCTGTATTGTCAGATATGTTAACTTCTTTCAAATGCTGTTCTTGTATTTACTTTAAGTTTTCACGATGTCACAAAGTGAACCTTTAACCTCTTTCACTCTGTGTTTCTGAGCAATATCCGAAAGACGTGCTCGCCATCCAGTTGCTGGAAAATTACATTCTTCTCTCCAAATATCAAAAGTTTTTTGAGACCAAATCACAGCATGCATTTTTCTATGGTATTCCTCAATGCCTTGGTGTCCAAATGTGGCATTTTGAAGGGTTTTTGTGACCATTTTTGTCTATCTTTGAGTGGTTTTGCACCAATCTTCCAGAAACTGCTGCAAAGCGAGCGTGGGTATGGCCATTTTATACTTCTATCATGTTCTAAGACCTTATATACTGTAAGGTTAAAATCGAAAGGGGGCCTAACAAAATACATTTTACTACATATGACCAAGAAACCTGACACACAGTGCTGCATCTCAAATGAATCCCCTGATTCCCCTAAAAAATAGTTTTAAACGTGTATTATAAAGAGTGGAAGGGGTTAAATGGTACCAAAATTGTCAGATAACAAAAAACACGAGGTACATGTTAGGTTCCTTTCTATGAGCTTCAATATCTCTGCTCCACACACTGTTTTTGGTTGGATTTTAGAACTGACAAGGCACCTCATATTGCAAAAAAATAGAAATGCAAATAAAGAAACAAACAAGTGCAATATCGCCGAGCAGATTTTGAGGATAAGATGAAAGTGAAGCAACTGTTACAAGTTACAAAGTGTCTACAGTTCAAGGGCTGATACAGACTCTATAGCTATCTCTGCAAGCGACAACAGGACGTATAAAGGAGACATTTTATGAATCACAAATGCTTATATACGCAAATGTATATAGGCTTTCCCCGCTCCTCCAGATAACAAAGCTGCTGCAGTTATAAAAGTCCTGGCTGCTGCTTCTGACAGGTATATACCGTAGCATTATTGGAAAAAAAAAAAAAAAAGAGTCTGCCGCTGTTTATTGGCCAACTTACTGCCTCTAAGTCTCCATATTATGACACTGTCAACAACTATATCTGTTGTTATGTTGGTGCACATGACATGCATTTAAGAGGCTAAGCAAGAACATAAACCTAAAATAAGAAAATATTGTTCAATTCTCCAGATGCCACTATTGATTTTTTTTATACAGACAATGTGTAGTATTTTAAAACTTTACTGCCTTTTGTTGGCCCTGTCATCGTAAGGTTTATATATACCACCCATTATTACTATATGATATTTAAGTTAACATAGAATGGATTTTCTAGAAATGTTGAATACAGTGAAATACTACACCTGGGCTTTATGTGCCACTGTGTGTATTTGTCTGAGTGTGTTCATCTGGATCCACGACTATTTTAATTGCCCCCGCAGAGCTTTAGTACAATCCACAGGATTTTTATATCACATTAATTTGGGTTATACATGATGTACAATTTTTTTATTAGTTGTCTATCAGAGGAGGTAAAAGGTAACAGACAATACACCTCATTTGTTCTCAGCCCTCGCAACAACTCTAAGCCACAAGCCTACACATTTTGACACATGCTCTCTCTCACACACACGGTCACATCTGTAGGAAGTGCTAATGAGTGCCTCTGGATGCTGGACGTCTCTATGGTTCTCCAGCTCCACTCAAAGAACTGACAGCTGCAGTGAACCCTGTTTCAGCTTCAGGGTACGCACATTTTTACACACTCAGCCAACCATGCTTGCTTGATCTAAATATCATTTACTCTGTGCATTACATGTTTTAAATCTTTGTTGTCATTTAGGTTTGGTAGACTCCAGGTGTTGATGCAACATGAAAAAAGAGAATGATAGTAACTTATTGTAACATCTTACTTTGAAGTAAAGCAATAAAAAACAATGCACAAATACATTTTCCATTTATTTTGTTCATTTTCCTGGATCCCTTATTTACCACTACATATATTGACATTTTCAGCCTTGTGTGAAACCTATTCCTCATTCAGCTGAGCTCAGTTTAACTCACTTTGGCTTTCAGTTGTCAGGCCGATACCCAAACTCTGCTTTGGAAAGGTCAAAAGTCCTTCAGGCATCTTATTCCTGGTCTTTCTTTCTATCTCATTCAGATCTTCATTTTGCTCACATTATCTTGGTGTGTCTCAATTCCTGTCTTATGATTCTCTGTTCTTGGTTTTCTCTTTAATCTTGATCTGTCGTGTCAAGGCAAAGGTTGAAAGGTTGCTTATGGGGTGCCCTTTGTAAAGTGACTCACGCTGAAAATAACAGCAACATTTTGTCACATTTAGCTTCAAACAATGTTTAAAAAAACTGGTGTAAATCTTTGAGAGTCACTTTTTTGCACATTTACAACAATATTTGTCAATTTAGAGATATTTTATTATTTATTTATTCGCGTACCATTGGATTCTTGTCAAGGCTAACTTAACTAAACTAGCTAACGGTAGCCAGTAGAGATTTGTTACTAACACCAATGCACTTTATTAATTAGTATATTATATGATTTAACATTTAGATTTAGATTTAACATTTAGATCTAACATTCAGATTTAGATTTACCATTTATATTTAAATATTTAAAATATCTCTAAGTTGACAAATATTGTTGTAAATGTTCAAAAAAGTGACTCTCAAAATTCTCTTATTTTCAGTTTGAGACACTTTACAAACGGCACCCCATACTTGCTCTCCTGTGCAAAAGATCAACAACCCTAAAAGACGTAATATTGCATACCATGGAGCTGCTCTGCATTCACCACACAAAATGTCTGTCCAGCACCTGTATTGCTTCAGGCCCAATGTGCTTAAAGATGCAGAGTGGTAGAGACAGATGAAGAGTGAAGAGAAAAGAAGTAATGATGGTAGAGTGATGGAAAAGGTAAAGCAGGTGGAGGGAAAGTAAAAGCAAAAGGGAGAAAGGAAAGAGAGTGAGGAATTACGAAAGATAGAGGCTCTGTGGCAGCAGTGATGTGTGGACGGTGGGCGGACAGGGTCGCTGAGTTGTGGCTCTGAAATGCATCGTGACAGAGTCATTTCTCACGTGGAGATTTACCCAGGCTCTTTCCAATGGTGGGAGGAAGAGTGCGAACAACCCTTTCCACTTGTCATGAATATTTATTTGGTGGTAGCGTTCACTGACTCCTGTGTAGAATGATAAATTGTGGTCAACTACCTATATTTTATGTCCATCTATTTCTTCACTGCTTTCCACCAGCGACTGTCTCTCATCTAATCCATGCATCTGTTTTCACTTGGTTATCTGAAACATTTAGAACATTCAGATAGGAGTTACACTAATGGCAGAAATGCAAAGATAAGAACCAAAACTCAGTGCATAACATCCTGTCATGCCGATCTGCATGAAACACTGTCGGTTGTCTTTTACTGTTGCTTGCCACACATGGCTACTGCAAATTTGAAACAAGCTTTCATCTTTTATAATGACTATAAATGCAGGATGTTGGCTGTGAGATGATGGATTCGCTCTTTGTGTGCGTGTAATAGCAGTCAAAATATCTTAAAACCAGGCTGAAAAGCACCATCTCTGATTGAATGTTTCAAGTCCAGCAGAGTAGTTGTTTTGTTGCACCTGCAACCACATCCAACAGTGATATAACAGGGTCCTGGAATACATCTTTATTCTGTGTACTGCACCACAGCAAGGTGAGAATTTAAAACAATAGGTGATAGCTAAACACAAGGTTTTCAAAAGGGGTTAAAAGATATTCTTCAAGATCAGATTTGTTGACTTCTCGACATTATTCATTTTGCATGATAAAGATTCTCACAAGCAAAAATATCGCATCAACATTATCTCACCACTCACCATCACCATCTCACCTTTTGAAAGGTGATTTACTTGTGCCCCGTGGAAACTAAATAAGGCCAAACTTTATGTCAGGCTCGATTCAGTGAGTCTGTGTTTTGTGGATACATTTTTCAGTACCAATAACGTCTGTTCAAAGCAGAGCATTGGTATAGGAGGGGTTATAAATGTGAACTGTAAACTTTTGTGTGGCAAAATCTATGCCATCCAATTCTACTTTACTGTAATGTCACCAAGCAAATAAACAATACAAGACATTTACCTCCCGGTAGAGGACATTCAGTTTGATAACTGCTGATAACACCTGCAGCAATGGAGAGACATCATCACTCAAGTCTGAGTGTGTCGCCATTTTATTGTAGATTGTATTTAATTTACGCTCCACTGCTGTGGAGGTCAACGATGTACTGTATAATGACATGATATCTCCTCATAAAATTGTTATACTGAGCATGTTAGCAAATAGTTTCTTATTCAAACAGCAGCAGATGGTGTAACATTCATTTGGAGTTGTGTTTCTGCCCACATGATCAAATCTAAGTCATTTTAGCTCCAGATTTGGTCTCCAACAACTGAGCTAAGGGATTTATCTGACTATGTTCACCAGCTTGACGCTAACTTTGTTCCATCTACTGATTGGTGCTTTGTATGGTTGCAGAGTTCTTTGCTGAAAACAGCTGCTAGTTGCAGCTTTAAACAGTTCTGATAAGACCATATGAGAAAGTCTACAGTACATACAGGTCAGATGAAATGTAAAGTAGTCTGTGTGACTTCAACTGGTCCAGTCTGATAGATTTGTGACATCACATAAATGTTCTAATTTTATCTCACCCCATCATATCTAACCACACTGACAACCAGCTGTGTGATATCCTCTAATTTCCCACCACTTCAACCCTCCATAACCCAATATGGAAGGAATGCCATATCCCAAAATGAAATTGCCTCGCTTACCAAATCCGATTTATCCCTCATGTCCCAATATGGCCAAACAAAAACCTTTAAATTCTGGAGTCAGAAACTCCTGTATATGAGTTTGGTGTACAAACATGGCTCTGTTCCTGGAGCTCAAACATTTTCCTCCATCATTATCCCAGTCTCAGTTGCATTCTACTAACAGCCATTGTGTTCTCTAAACATGGCTTTTATTATGATATTACCAAGCCATGGCTACAGAGATTTGGAAAGAGATTTGGATTCAGGTTGGATCATCTGTCTGTATACAGGCATTACCCAGGGCGCTGCAGGCTAGATGAACACCACACTGGAGCTGAAGTGTTGAAGGCAGAGCTTCCAGCACGGAATTCAAAAATCCATCCAGCTCATTATTTTGATGCTTTTACTGGCTCTGCTTTTTATAGCGCCATTTCTTTATAATACTCTTTGGCGCCCATGTCTCTCTTTCTCCCTTTTTATGCACAGAAGCACCTGAAGGATGATATGTCCTGCAGCCCTGATGTTCCACTCATTAAGTAAGACATCTAAAGGGTTACTGTCAAAGGTTATCAGTCCACTTTAAGAAAAGGTCATGCATATTGTTCTTGCAGCTTTCTGCCTTCTGCTGCATTTCCTGCACAGGGACTACTGGACTTTTTGATCTGTATTACTCCCAGAGAAAGCAGAAATGGAAAATGGATTCAGAGGACAGAAGCATGGATGCAATTTTCCTTTAGGCTGGTTGGTAAATAGTAGTGACAGGAACAAGTATTCAATAACTTTAAAGAAGAAGGGATAGAAATAACAAATAAAGCATGGCCTTGTTTTATTATTTTATTTAATTTTCACTCTGTTGTATTACAGGGAGAGTAAATAAGGAAGGATATGAAAACTGACAAACAATAAAGTGGTGCGTGTATGTGTTTGCAAGTGTGGTTGGGTTCCCATTTCTCATATTTTGGTCAGATTGTGAGCAGAGGCTTTACACATGGCCATGGGTGTGTTATTACGGTGCGTGGTGAGCGTAGAAAGGGAATAGTTTGAGGCAATCTTTTTTTATCCTGCTGGATCTCTCTCTGGGTGGAGAGATTGGGCTTTGTAGTTGTGATTGGAGGGAATTAAGGCCTGCCTCTGGTAGCTGGCAATAGCAGACAACTGGGAAACAGGTTGAGCCTGTGACTGGTGTGTGTGTGTGTGTGTGCTGTAAGACAAAGAAAAAGAGGGAGATTAACTCACACCATGGTACATCATTCAGTAATTCCTCCAGGCCGCCCTTTTCCTCTCACCTTGGCCTGCACACTGTTAACTGCACTGAAAGCACTCCTGCAGTTCACTTACCTGTTTAATGACATGAGATGTGTTTTATAACATCACTATAATGTATGTGTGATATAATAACTCATTTGTTGTCATTCTGCAGCTGCATGGCCCTTTGAAATATCATACCACCTTACCATTCTTTACTCAACACAGTTTCTCAAGTAGTGTTATTGATTAGTCTTTTTTTCATGCCTCTCAGGGTAGATACAGATGTCTGTTCAATACCAAATATTTAAAAGTAAAAACTGTTTATGGTATGGTGTTAAAAAAATCAATTGTAAATATAGAACGGGTAATTGGAAAAATAGAAGTCAGAAATGCATTGGTCTTTATTGCATGATTTTCTTTAAAACTGGAGGTTGTGTATAAACTGGTAGGAGGCTTGGATGAATGTAAAGTTAGTCTCAAGTGCATATGATGAAAAATGAGAAAACTATTCCATGATTTAAAAAAACAACAAAAAAAAACAAAACAGACTGTGTATTCAGTGGCAGGAGGTCCAGATTGAAAAAAAATTAGTTTGAAATGAATGTCTGTTTCAAATTCTGAAAAGCTCACATGGCTCATTAGCATGCACCACAACACACAACTTTTGATCATGAAGTAAAAATGACACCTGTGCAACATCAGTCAGGCTTTATTTTGCACTGCACAACTAATCTAGTAAAAACAAGTTACTGACAATAAACCACGCTGAATACCTGAGTACTGATTGGACTCATGTTTTTAGTCTGCAGCCTATTTGTTTTATATTTTATATTTTATCACATCTGTATCACCGTGCTTTGGCTACTCCTGTTCCCACTATCCACTATGCAGATGGGTGGGTTGTGAGGGGCGAATATCACTGCAAACAATTCATATGTCTTTGGAATCGGTACAGAACATATTATCTGTGCATATCTGTATAATACATTTGTATTTGATTACGCACCTTATGTTACAGTAACTGCCTCAACAGACAAATGAGAATAGGCAAGAACCATAAAGCTTGGATCACAATAATAACTTAATTGTGATTGGCCAAAGGATCAAAGCTATTGATAGTATGACTAATAGTGAGATACACAAATGGGTTCAAGCACCTGCTAAACTGTGGGTGGAAGGCCACTGCTCTGCTGGGAAAGATAGGGTTAAGAAAAATGCCATTTGGCTGCCATTTTCTCTTTTATATCATGTTGTTGTAAATTGATTTGCGTTTTGGACTGCTGGCCAGGCAAAGCAAGCAATTTGAAGACATCATCTTGGGTGGTAGGAAGTTGTGGTTGGCAGTTTTCACTATTTTCCATTTGCCATTTGATGAATTGAAGTCCATTATTACAGTTTTATAGCTTTGGTCTCCATCCACTCAGCTGAAAGAAATATCTGGGTCTTTAGCTGCTAAATGCCCAGCTTTGATCATTTACTTACATTTTGTAGACTAAACGACTAATCAGATGGAAAACTAAGAAATGAATCTCGAGATCAATCAGCAATAAAAATAACTTGTGTTGGCCCAGTCCCATATGATGGCCATAGGCAGAAGACAAACACTGGCTTGAAGTACAACGCTGAGACGATAACAAGCAGCACAGCTGAAATGGAGGACAGTATCACTGACTGCAGAGCTGCTTGGATTCACCTCTCGCCCTGGCCTCTCCACACCATGAAATGATACAACTGTCCAACATATTACCTCCTTTTAGTGAATCAGTTATGGGATTCCAGTATGATGGAGAAAGAGAAAAAGCAGAGAAGGAGGAAGACCTATTATCAATGTTTTTAGAAAGCGAGAGATTAAAGTTGAGGATGGGGGCTGTGTTGAAACCTCTTTCTCCACCCTTGATATTGCTCCCTCTCCTGAGTTTTATCACAACTACAGGGGTTGCCTGATAGCATGCCATGCCACTGGAAATAACAAATCACACTTGTTTTACAGCAGCATCCACAAGACCAAGGCAGATAGAGGAAGAAATAGGGGAAAGAAGAAGGGACAGAGGTTGATAGAGAATTCAGAGGGTGGGAAATAATGAGTCGCAGTTGGGAATGAGACAGGAAAACAGAAAAAAAGATTTAGTATTGTACACGTGTCTTTGTTCTCTTGTTTGAATGTCTATCTGTTGCAGTAGACTGCTTTTAAATGACTGAGGAATCAGTGTTTTGTTTCAGTATTCACACTTTGTCAGCTTTTTGTAAGAAAAACATGTTTTGATTCATGTTACGGTGATGTATATTTGTTTTTATCGAGTGGCTAGACTTTGTCTCGTGGCTTTTCTGAGATTTCATGCTGTCAAAATGAAGCACATGCTGGCGGAGGGAGAAATCGAGCTTATGAAGACTCAGACCGACTCGCAGGAAGGGAGACAGAGACGAGCCTGAGGCACTGACAGTCCCAGGAGCGGCGGCGTGCACGCATTCACGTGTGCTTGAGTGCCAGTGTGTGTGTGATAGTGTCTCCATATGTATGTGTGTTTGTGTGGTCCCCATGAGGTTGGCAACAGAGGCAGGATGGAAGTGCTAGTGATCATCAGCCCCCAGGCCAGCCACTTCAGACTGACTCTCAACTTATGGAAATTACACAAACACACACACTTGCACTCTCAGAGGGGTGGTGCGCATTTAAGGTACATGAGCAGAATGTTGAGGAATAACGGGTGGTAGAGAGGGTTAAGGTTTCTGTATCTCTCAGGAGTTTCTTTTTCTGTCTTTGCCTCTTTCTCTGAAAAGGTCAACTGAGGTGAGGGAAGCAGCCAAGTGTGTGTGACAGAGAAACACAGTTGAGGTGGAGGGTAGAGCAGAGAGCGATGGGAGGGAGTGAAGATGAAATGATTAAAAATCTCATAAAACGGGTTGGCATGAAAAGAAAGAGACAGGCTAATAGGACGTTAAATAATGTGTGAAACCGTAGTCCGCCGCAGAGTTAGAGTTAGACTGGTGGAGAGTGACTGTGAGAGACAGAAAGAAAAATAAAATGAGATAGATGCTGTCAGAAAATCACAAGAGAGAAACGGAGAGATGAAAAGCAGCACGGCAGGGGGAGTCGGGAAGGAAATATATAAAAAGGAATATTTTAGATTGTCTTAAAGTACACAACTCATTAAATCAGTCACATAATATCACCTTCCAGTGATGTTCAGAAAATCACAATAACAATGAAAGGATCAACACTCATACAGGGAAGATAATGAGAGTGCTGTAATGATGGAAAAGCTTATAATGAAGTAAAAAAAAAAGAACAACGGCACAACAGCTGTTGATCAGATTAAGGCAGAATTAAAACAAAATGACTACACTGCATCAGAGATGATGACAGCTGAAAATGAAATTATGACAAATAACTCATACTCATGTTTTAGCTCATGAAAAAAGGCTCTAACCCCCTTCCCCCCTGTTCATTATCTCTGGTCTTCCATTTCATTTCTCTCTACTCCATTTCATCACCACCCCTCTATTATAATTATTATTTCCCCCTGTGGGTCCCAACCACAGAGCACTTCCTTCCCCCATAGTGAGGTTTTCCTGATCACACAGGAAGACAGAGAATTACAGCAGGGTTGAAATCGACCTCTCTGCCTAGGATAGATTTCGATGCCCCACATTATCTCACCTCAACTCCAGTAAAGCTCAAATTCATTAACCCCCCCCCCCCTTTTTTTTGGCCAGCATAACAGACCCACACTGGCTTTCAGCTGTGCTCTCTCTGTCTCTCTCTAGGTTATTTTACAATATGTTAATATCAATATTTGCACACATTGGTATTCAGACGCCATATGTACTTAATAACGCGAGTTGTAACATGGCTTTGTATTAGAGTGTGGGCTAAAATTTTAGACATTTTCCATGAATATGTCACTGAAATGAGAGATGGAGCAGGCATGGTGTTGAATGTTGAAGAGGTGCGGATAGCAACTAGTATATGGAGGTACAAAAGATGGCAATCACACAATAATATAGTGTACAGTAAAATTATTTATAGTTTTTTTTTTTTTTTTTTAATGTGTGAAGCCCTGGCTCTGGACCAATAACTTCTAGTGCTGAGGATGAGACTGCAGGACATTTTGCATGGAGTTTGTAAAAATATGCTGTTGTCATTTTTGGGTTCTTGCCAAAAGTGTTTTATTTGAAGTGAATTTATCATCGTTAGCAAGTGGCCCAGCATTCACAATGTACAGTGATCCATAAAGGACAAAGTCAATATACATTAAGCATATTTCCAAGATTTTCCAATATCTTTAGAGATGCATTTGGCAGTTCTTTTGTGTTGAATCGATGTGAAAATGAGAGCTCAAGCAATATTCTTGTATGACACCAATGTAGCCTTTTTTTTCTTCTATTTTCTATACTCAAGCAGCACCATTCTAGCTTTAATCAGGATCTGTGCCCAAACCTTCCCAAATTTGCCCACAGTCTTCAGCTTTTCATAAACACTGTGCCTCTAGCTCCGTCCCTACCGCCCATGCTGTTGATCTCGGCCTCCACTCCGGTTCAAGATTGACTTTCAGGCTCACTTCCAACTGATACCCTTCTCAGCATGACAATAAAATACTAATTACGTTGTTGCTTTGTAGCATGGCATTTATATTTGTTGTGACAAAGCCCCCCCCTTTTCTCTCCTCTTCTCTCACTGTGGCCTCACCTCGCAGTCACACCACTGGAGCAGAAAGCAGCTCTCTCTCTTAAATGGATTAAAGCTCTGATGGAAGTGGCTGGTCTTGGTGAGGGTGGGTGAGAGGCGTGTGACTGATGGAATTAACCATCACAACGACAGGGTGCGAGGGGGTGAATGCGCGTGTTGAGCAGTGACTGATGGAACAGTACGTTGCTAGAGGGTAAGAATGGATGAGAAAATGTGATTGATAAAGCAAACCCTTTGCATCAAGGCTGGAATTAATGGTGAGGTGCAAGATGGAGGGAGCAAATGTTGGCTGCGGGGGTCAAAGGGACTGAAAGACTGAAACAAGATGGTTTGATGTTGTAAAAACTGGGAAGAGCAAAGGGGAAAGATTTAAAACGAGAAGAAAGGAGGAACAGAGCGGAGAAGGAAAAGGGAGAGTGACAGTGAAGGAAATACTAGTCATAGTTGATAGGAAAAGGAAGACTATTACAGGAGATGGAAGCTGCCGCAGGTTTTAGAGGACGTTTGTATGCAGTGTTATGATTTGCAGTGGAAGGCCACAGCACTGCTCTGATGGATAGCAGCATTGTGTGAGGCCAGGGCACGTTCACCCAGATGATTTAGACCAAGCACCAATAGATAGATGCAAGATTCTACTGTTCATTTAAATGGATGGAAATCCATGCCTCATACCTGTGAGTGACAACAGAAAGAAATATGCGGTAGAATGCACACTAAGGAGAAACACTAAAAACATTCTGCAATGTGCCCAAAGATTTTTATATGGTTCTCTCCAGCCAAACACCAACTCAGCAAATAGAGAAAGATCAGCGAGTGAGCAAATCAATCCTCTAATAATTCATTGAGTTTCGTTTCATTTTTTATCTTTACACCTCGAGGATCCTCGATTTGTGCATGCATCTAGTTTGGTTTGAGTGAAACAGACAAGCTGAATTGAACAAACAGGGTGCATTAGCTGTGACTGACAGATACCCATCCTGAAACGTAGGCCAACAGAGTATATTATCGCTTCTATCCATGTTTGTGTTTTTCTCAACAGCTGAGGCTCAGATTTTGTGTTTTTAGGCACTATAAACTGCAACAGGAATGAGATTAAGGCATCTGCTGGGAAATTCTCTCCAGATAGCTTGCATATCACTTCACTGAGTTTATTGTCCCTGCGGTGATATAATCCCAGTGCACATCGACAAACAGGCGCAGCCACCCACATACAAACATAAACCTCCTTACTGCCCTAACTGAGTGAACTCCAGCTGTCCCATATCTCTGTTCTTGTTGCTTGTTTAGAATTCAGTGTGCAGACAAGACTTGATCCTGCTCTGTTCTGTTGGGGTGTTTAAATCCTGCATCTCACACGCCTAACCTCGGGGTACACTTCAACTCAATTTCACACTTGCCAGCTGCTAGAATGTCCTAATTCAATTTACCCTGTTTAAGGAAACGGAGGCTTGTTCTCTGGGGAAAGTTTAAAGCGCACAAGAAGGAATGGTCTCGTCAGCTTTGGTCAGTGGCCCACAGCTGCATAGCTCACTGAACAGATAGCCTATCCCTTCAGGCTTAAGGTAGTGCACTTGAATGGCCAATGTGATTTCATAATTGCATTTACAGCTGTCATAATATGATCGATACTTGGGTTTATGCTTGAATCAGAACAAATCAAACAACATTGCTGCTGATCTCTTTTTGCAGTACCAGTCTCATAACATGTAGTGACACGATTAGCAAATAAGCACTTATTTTCAGAGAAAGTACTTAGTCGCGTAAAAAACACTGAAAAATGACATTTACAAAACCTCAACAGCAGATTTAATTTGACCTGTTTCTTCAAAATCAAGTAGTTCCTGAAACGCAGGGGCAGGACCAAAATATCTACAATATTAATACTACTGTACTTAAGTGAGAAAATTCAATTCAAATGATTGACATTTGTAGTAATACAGGATAATACATGAAACTAATTGAGTTTTCCTCTTCCACATTTTTCTATTTCAAGCACTGTTGTACCTGAAGTGTTATATTACAATCTGTATTGATACACTTACACATAACCTTAAACTAAGACAAAGGACTAAAAATCAATAACCTTTGTCACATTTCACCTCATGCCACCATTAAACCAAACCTATGAACCTATTCTACCAGGTAGTCAGTACACTGTTGACTGTGATGATAATGGCTCTTAGTTAGCATTGTACAACGTTTCTATTGTTTGCATACACCGTGGGCTATGAAAGGAATGGCTACTTGCATAGATGGTTCGGCCTTGGTGGACATCTGCACTCTCTTAAGTGCTTTCTTGAAGGTTGCAGTCAATGTCATTAATATTCCATCAGTGCAACCTGAGGACTTTGAGGCAACTTTGTGGATAGGAAATCTCTTGACAGATTCAATATGACGACACACTGGTGTATCAATGACACGTGTGCCCACTTTTTACCTCCAGACACTGCCCCAAGACAAAAAATCTGTAATCCCTGACACCATCATTATATTTTAGATATTGTAATTGAATATCTATAACATAAACCTCACATTTATATTTGTTTGGTGAAACTTGTATAAGGTGAGACATTTCCTCGGGGAAAGAGCTTGCTGGGAGGCTGAACATCATTAACATTATTCTAATATATTAGCTACAATGATTAACTATTTTTTTGTGAGGCCATATAAATAATCTTGTTTCACTGTTCAATTCCATTTAATTTTATTTATATAGCGCCAAATCATAACAAAGGTTATCTCATGACAGTTTTCATACAGAGCATGTCTAGACCATACTCTTTATAATATTATCTACACACATTTCACACTTTATTTATTCATATGTGAGAAAATCCCCCACTTGTACTGGTAATCATATTTGATATGTCGCTGATCCAAGATATGGTAAGCCTGTCACTTTAAGTTGTATTATGGGTTGTCTGTAGCAAATTTCCATCTGTCACTCTATAGCTTGTGTGCTAATGTTAGTGTGTCAAGGTTAGTATGTTGTAACCTAAGTTTTCTGCTTGTCCATGTGGTGTCTCACTAACAAATTTCAAGTGTGTGGAAACTTTACTGTAGAAGTGTACAGAGACAAAATGTCTGACATATGCTAACAGTCGGAAAATCTTCAAGTGGTCCCAGCTTCTACTTCTGAGAGCTTAAGAAAGGAAGTAAGTACATGATAAAAACATAAGAATTTTAAGAAGTCATGTTGTAGGAAAAGCACAGGTGTTACTAATTACATTGACTAATGACTAATGCTATTACAGTGTGACCGTGAGCTAGCATGCTAAATACAAGAACCCTGAACGAAACCACATTTCTATTGTGAAAAAGACCCGCTACCCAAATGTGTTGTGTATCCCTCTTTGGTACAGTGGTCCCTCGTTTATCGTGGGGAATACGTTCTAAAAATAACCTGCAATAAACGAAATCCGCGAAGTGAGTTTTACAATTATTATACATGTTTTAAGGCCGTAAAACCCCTAACCACACACTTTTATACACCTTTTTACACGCATTTTGTACGGTACTCCCTTAGTCAATCAGGACGCAGAACACATGTGCGGTTCTCCCTTAGCCAATTTAGGACGCAGAACACAATGCGCATTCATACTGTACAGTACGCTGTAAAAAATAACGTGCAAAATTACACAAAAAAAATCAGTGAAACAGCGAGTCCGCGAAAAGTGAACCGCGATATAGCGAGGGACGACTGTAATACAAAAAGGATAAAATAATATTACAATAAAAGTTTGACTGCGATAATTCTGAGCACAAACTATCAAAACTGTGGTTTTTGTCAGTGTGAGAATACAGCTTTTTCACGGTGGCCATTTTGACATGAAATAGTAGGGCAGGTGTTACCAATCATACTAATTCAGGTTTTTTGGCCTCTTTGAAAAAGGTTTATTAAGAAATGTTAAAGAAACATTCATGATGAACATTCATTCTGTGTGTGCAGTAAGCCATGCTAGCACTCGCAATACCAGGACCCTGAACCTGAAAGCTGAAGTGCAATTCATCATTATCATGAATAACTTGTGTCATTAGTAGGGGTGTAACGGTATTTGTATTCGTCCCAAACTCTTCACGGTACGGGCATCACGCTTCGGTGCACGCAGTCATACGACGGATATGTCTGAATGACTTAAAAAAAAGTTGAGTCCTCACTTTAATCCAGGTGGCGGTAATGAGCCTAAAAGCTACCAGAAATTATTACAGAATAAGAAGAAGTAGTTACAAATAAGGACGAAGAAGAAAAGTGATGGAAAGTATGGAGTTGGAGGAGGCGCCAGCTTCATTTAAATCAGCTGTTTGGGAGCACTTTGGCTTCCCAGTACAATATAATGGTGATGGCACTCGAGTGGTGGACTGGACAAAGACTTTCTGACTTTCTTCTGGTCACGAAGGTGCAGTATGTTGCTGGCAACACCTCAAACACGCTAACCCACATAAGACAGCATCACTCCGACATATCTCTCACTGGGAAAAAAACGTCTTTGGTGCAACAACTTATCTCCGCTGCTTTTAAGCCATCTCTTGACATTAACACTGACAAGGCCAAAAACATCACAGAAGCAAGTGGCGTATACATATCAACATCTATGCGCCCATATGCCGTAGTAGAGGAGCCTCAAGGAGCTTCAAGTATTTATTAAAAGTGCTTGAGCCACGCTACAGTGTCCCATCCCCTGCGCACATCAGCCAGTCTGTGGTCCCTGCCATTTACAAGCGTGCATGAGCAGTGGTGGAGCATGAGCTGTCTACAAAAAATAGGAGATGGTTTTTGATTTTGCAGTCAATTGGTGTCTGTTCAAAATATTTGAAAAAAAGCTAGTCTTTATATGTGATTTAAAAAAAAAATCTTTTCCCCGTCTCATCCCCGTACTGAACTGTGACTTGTGTGTACCGTTACACTCCTAGTCATTAGTGACTAATAACTTAATAAACAGCACCACATATTGTTTAAGTTTTTAACTGCATCTAGACCTCTCCTGCTACAACTTGTCAATTGTCTTAAGTCTCAAGTTGACCTTACCTGACTCGTTACTAACCACTTTTATGAGGGCTAATGGAATGCAGATTCTTATTTTTGATCTAGATTCAAAAGACATGTCTCACCACTTTTAAATCAAACAATAGTCTCATAATTACAGCAAGTGCTTCTGATCTAACTGTTCTTGACTCTCTCCTTCTCTCTCTGGCTTTAGAATTTGTGTGCGGAATTAAAGTGACACCTATTTTTTTTATATTCAGCATGGTATCATAAGAATTCATTAGATTGGGGTTTCTGTATTTCAACTCTTTGTATTTTAATGACTCAGACGTAAGCGCGCAGAATATTTGAAGCATCATCATGTTCCAATTTAGTTCATTTTGTTAAGTTAGGCTATGTGAGAAACTGTTGCTAGTCTCAAAAATATGACTTCCTGTGGTTTGCTTTGGAGCAATGCCCTAGGTGCAGCCAAGAAATAAAGTGAATGCTTCATTGTGTAGCACAAACATGTTGACTCTGTTGAAATAGGCATTTTAATTTGAATCTCTGGGTTGACTCAGTTGAATCAGCCCTAACCTTGGCCTCAAAGCAATGCACTACAACAGAAATTACATTCCTGCACATGGCTTACAGATGCAGGGTCAACCACCCATTCAAACATTCACAGAATCTCTCTGCCAGAAATACATTTGCCTAACTGGAAACCAGTGGTGTGCTCTGCTGACATTTCCTCAGTGACAGTGCGCCAAACCAACATGTCATTGGCTCTTGATGTCTCCCTCTGCTCCTTCACGTCCATTGTGGATGTGTCTACTGCTTCAGTCAGGAAGGCAGGTGTTGGCAGGACAGGGAAAGGTTCTCAAATGTTTTTGCTCTTTCAATGAAAGCAGATGTCCTCACTCTGCATTCACATGCACATACAAACACAACCACACACGTATGTGCACTAAAGGAAACTGATGTCTGGGGAGTTTGTGCACAACTCTGTTGTCTGTCGTTTGTTATCAGCTGAAAACAGGCAGGGATAAATATTTAGTTGGGTGTGCTTTGAAACATATAAAGTCCAGGGCTTTGTTCCTGGGTCTTGCTTCAACCTTTATGGATGAAGTTGATGGTTGGTGGACATACTATACTGTAAGGTCAGGCTGCATAATAAAGAATGGTGATTGGTCTGTGAGGACTCTATATATTGGAAATGTATAGGATCTTGCCACCATGTTTTGTTGGAGCTGCCTCTTGATTTTTAACAGTAAAACTGTAAAGATTTGAGACGTTTATGAGGCACTTCACGGACCATGTAATTTCAGTGTTCAGGAACATGATCTATGCATAATTCTGGAGATGCATGATAGATTATGTCTGATAGATTATGCCCCTACCTGGATTTGCATTTTAATGCATATCTGTTCAGTAGTGGTTTTCATATAAGGTGTTCATATCAACAGCACATTTATTAAAAAAAGCTGATGAATGCTTTGCAATTTGAATGAGTGAGTTTGACTTTATGATTTAAAGCACACATGATATGAGAAGTCTATGGGAGAAAAAAAGGATTTTAATTAAATTCAAGGTTAGAATACCTTTACACTGAGTGCAGTCTGGAGCTATTTTACTCATAGTTCTTTCACTGTAGTTCAATTACTCTAGTAAATCTATTTTTTTGCTTGGATTAGCTTTCTACATCAGGCAGCAGCTCATCACACATCCGTTATTATTATAACGCTTTGAAATGTGAGATATGACCCACTGAGTGTGCGTGCGTGTGGGTGTGTGGGTGTGTACATGTGGGTGTGTGCCTGATGGATTTTCAATTTCATTTCCTATGTACACGCTCCGTCCACCAGGGCAGTAGATGAGATTGAGTCTTTACCGCTGGTTCTGAAATTGGGCTGGTCCTGCTGGACTCACAGCTCCATTTAAATGCATTAAAGCAGAGAGAAAGTGGCTCGTACATCAAGGGTTTTGACATGTGGCAGTGTGACAACCCACGGCTCGGGGGACGATTGGCACTTGATATGCTAGAATCTCAGGAACATCCATTAACAGCCGCCACATACACAAGCGAACTGATGACTAGGTCAAGTCTTAGATTAACAGTGTGAAAAGGGAGAGCCACTATGGCTAACGGCTTGTTTGATCATTGACGACCAACTGTCATATTCATCAATTATTTCATTGAAATTGTGTGACAGGTGAGTATCGATCTTTATCGCTTGACATGTGCCTAAGGCCTTGAATTAGCTACTGTCATGGGTGCTGTCAAAAAAGTTGAGTAGTTGAGTTGGGGTGATGGGTTGACAAGCCCTAGTGTTAATGGTGGTAAAACAATACCGAATTCTAGCTACATAATGATCATAAATATAGTATGTGGAAGATGTTTGTTCAGCAGGGGGGGAGATGCGATCAGTGGGTGGCATCTGGCTGTGAAATTGAGTAAGGAATGCCAATGATCATTATTGTGTAGGAGAGGTTTTCGGCTAAAGTTAGAATGCTTCCAATGCAAAGACAGAAGTTTCCAATATGAAGTGAATTAGAGCTTGTTGTATGATTGTCCAAAGTTGGTCCAAAAAGCCTTGCTTAGCTTTCAAAGTCCAACCCTGAATTTGCTAAATCCCACTTTATTGGCACATGTACTGTATCTTTAGAACTTGGTTTAATTATAAAGGAAATGTTAAGTAAACCTCAACAGCTTGGTCAGTCTGCAGTTCATAGTCAGTTCGAGTACATGAGCTTTAGGAAACCCATTTTATATGTGTGGAAAAAAAATGCCAACAGAACTGTGAATGAGAGAATGCATGTCAACTGTCTGCCAAGAAGGACATGAGAACATATTGAAGAAACAACAGCATTGGGAAGAGTGTGTGCGTATGTGAGAGAGAAAGCGTGAGGAGCAGAAATCATTTGGAAGTCAAACTGGAATTTGCCTTTAGGCGCATATGTAGGGTCATTCATTACAAGCACAGGAACACCAGAAAACAGAGCCACTGTCTGAAAAACATGGAAGACCCATTTTGACCAACTGTTGCTGTATACAGGAAGTTAAGGATTATTTGAAGTATGGCTGGTTATGACCTCACACATGAATGTTTGTCATTGTGCAGCTTATATCCCACACGGCTGAATGGAAGACATTCTCGTCATCACGATCATCAAATGATGATCTCAGTGTTGCATTTGATTTGAAGGGAGTATTGTAGAAAAGGCTTGTTCTTTATGTAATAAAACTGAATTCATACTGCAGATATATTTGTAATACACTCTTTTCAGTTTTTTCTGTTCATATAGAAAACATGTGAGAATAGCTGATTGTATCAAAATCAGAATACAAACAAAGGAACCTTCAGGATACAAAACAGAAAACCTGCAGCATCAAAACAGCAAATAACACTTTTTTGCATGTGTTATTCTAAATCATACGGCATTCAGCTTCACATGTAAAAAAACAAACAAACAGTAAAAGTAGATCTAATAACAATGCAATGTACCATTTTTCCGCCATTGTTTTCTCTCTTTTCTATGTTTATCTGAATACCAACAAATTCAATATGTGTTCTATAGGCCTAGTGTATGAGAGCTGTTTATTTGCCAGCCTTCAGCACCTCAGTCTGATAAACAGCCTCACTTTTGAAACACCGGGTATTCTGCAAGCAGAATAGCAGCATTGTGAGATGGGGAGTACTGAGTAGTTATTTTACCTTGAAAGTCTGGCTTTAATCACTACTACCATTTTCTTTTCTGCTACCATCTATTTCTATATGTTTGCATTCCTCAATCTATACTCCTGTACACAATGGGCAAAAAAAAAACACTTTATGTGGCAGTGTGGCTGAAAAGACATAGGCCAACAGTTGTTTGCTCTGGCACTTTTCTGTCACAATGAGAAGGTTAGAGTGGGTTACGTACATCTCCTTACACTGCACCTCCACTTTTCACTCCAGAGGCATAGTGGCCAAGTTGGATTCTTGGATGTTTGACCTTTTTCCTAGAAACATAGCTGCTGCATTTTGTCAGGGGACAGGGAAAATTACTACGGTTTTCTATTCTTACAGAGATGATTACTGAGGCGCGTCTTGGCTAAAAGGTCTAGATGAACAATGTGAGAGGCCTCTGTGAACAGGTGCTGTTTTCTGTTCCCTTGAACAAAAAGCATGGCTATCTGGGCATAGTGTCTGTAGAGACTGGGTGGCAGTGACCTGTAAGGGCTGAGGGAGGGGACACTGTTGGGAACTTGGACAGACTTCACAGCCAAGATAGAGTCTCCTGACAAAATACAGCCACACATGGACAGCACAGGTAAATACTGAACCATTACACACTTGTTTAACGTGACTCCTTCTCAATCTCTTCATGTGTCTCCCTGCCCATTTGTCCAGATGGTATGTCTACCACCTCCTGAAAGAGGGGGGGTTTATGTGTGACTGAGAGAGGATGGACAGATGCAGTGGAGGTCAGAAAAACAGTGCAGAGTTATATTGTTGGTTCTCACAGTCAGTGTCCCAATGGCTGCGTTGCCCGCGGTGTTTTCCCAGGGAATACCAAATTGTTCTCTTTAGATTTCATTCAGAGAACTTCCCGGAGCCATTTATGTCCCTGCACTGCCACTTACAAACAGTGTCTACCAGCACAATTGGCACTGATATAACAAACCATTATGTGATTTCTCTATTCAGAGCCATGGGATAGTGCCAGAAACTTTCCTGCTGATTTTGTTGTTCTGTGTTAAAGGTTAAAGTGTTGTTTTGTAGAGACACCTGGTGACAAAACTGCTCTCCAAATGTAGTATAAAGACATTTTACTTAAAGTATTTAATCCAAAGGGAAATGAAAGTCTAGTCAGGTACTTATTATTAGAAAGGGAACTGCTTAGTTTTAAAATTATCAAAGAAACCAAAGAGAATTAATTACCCATGTTTCTCCTAATTATCTAGTTACTGTTTTGCATTGTGAATTCTGTGTACATGTAACTTTACACAAATGAAGACACTGAAGTGTGACCCAACGGTGGAAGCTCCAATTATAATTTTTAGATCAGTGATGGCCATCTTGAGAATACTATTTAACTACATGCTTACTAGTTAAAAGTGGATGCACTGTTCCTAATACAGCAAAAGGCAAACTGCAGAAATGGATAATCAGGGAGCATGTAGTCAAATAATATTTCTTCTTTACCTGTGCTTCCTTATCTATTTCGTCCTTGTTCCAAGTTCAAAACTCTCTCTTATTAGTCAAGTTAAACATTATGTTAATATAGAAATCTTTGTACACAAAACCATTAGAATCACTGATTGTTTTATCTGCTTCAACCATCTTCCACTCTGAAACCTTGAAAACCTTGTGACTGTTTTTCTCTATTTTCACTTTCAGCATTCTTGGAAAACTAATTTCTAAACCCACTTCTGATTGTCAGTAAAAACCTTCAGCGGGGCCAGATATCTTCAGGTCTTTTCACTTTTCTCCTTCATCAAAAAAAAAAAGCTTGAGGTATTTATTAAGAGTGACACTCATGACTAGTCACGATCACTTAAAGCCTTCTTGAAGCTCAGTTGTTCTCAACAGCATTTCGATTTTGTTGTTAACAGTGTAAAACTAATCATTTATTTAATTCCACTTTCTTTCGGTTCATAATTGTGTGGTGCTAAGTTGTTGTTTCAATATCCACTCTTGTCCTGAATTTCATCAGATTTCATCTTGCACTGACGCAAAACAACTAGGGGTTAAGTTGTAATGCCCTGGAAAGAGAGGGAGTGGCGTATAAAAAATAAATTTTCTTTTCTATCTATTGCATGTCGTTTTTGACAGATTTAAGGATGGGTCAGGCTAAGTTTGGATTTGATATTCACCTAATTCATTCAGATTTCCAGCCTCTCTTGACAAGGCCAGCAGAGCTCTGATAATGCTTCACATACAATATAATGTCCATAAGTAAAGCGACAAGGCCAACCGATTGCTGATATTACTTCATTTGTTAAGTGGATTGGCTGCTTCCTTTCCAGCCAGAGGCAGGCAAGGGTAAAACATCACTTTATCAC
Organism: Larimichthys crocea; assembly: GCF_000972845.2. Classification (NCBI taxonomy): domain Eukaryota; kingdom Metazoa; phylum Chordata; class Actinopteri; family Sciaenidae; genus Larimichthys; species Larimichthys crocea. The sequence goes on from NC_040031.1 coordinate 3,336,779, forward strand.
AGCATTTATAATGGGAATGTTTTGCATTTGGAGATGCAGGATCATGTAGGGCTGGTTGGTATGGAGAGAAATGGAATGAGCAGAAGTATCCATCACCCAGGCGTAGCTGCCTGGTGCCAACCACCCAAACATGCTCTCCTACTCACATGTTTTGGGTCACACACATGTCCATGCACCTCTGCCATCGCTGTCTGGCTGTGTGGGTGTCGCTCCGTCAGTCAGCATGAAGGGCAGACCTGAGTGTGGTGGGATCAATCATTCTACAGGACACACTGGCAGTGTAAACCTTTGATAAAGAGTGTCGTTCACGGCGAAACCCCCGTCAAGGACTTATTAAAGGCCTGACACTATGTGATTAACGAGAGTGCTGGCGCTGCCAAGCTGGGCCGCTGCGGGGCTTAGAGGTAGGGGATAAGGAGATGAAAAGGGAGCACAGTACTGTACAGGAGACCCACAGGAGTAATATCACAGGCATTCACATTCACACCGTACTGTATATGCACACCACACACGGTTTCAAATACATTCTCATAAACACATAATACAGTGCTGCAATATAATGTAGTAGCTTTAGCTTCTGGATAACATAATTCTCTATAATAACAGCTAATTGCATTATTTGCAATATGTAACAAACATTAAGAGTCGCATTGCATAGTGTGCATTGATTGCTCTATCAGCTTAACTATTCACAACACTACACCCTATTAACTGTTAGCTGAACTCCCACCTCATGTAAAAGACTTGCAGCTTTGACTACGTTTCCCTCCAAGTGGAAAGTAATGTCTTTTGCTGCGATCCATTTTGTCTCGCTTTGATTCGGAATGAATTATTGAAGACAGCGCAGTCAGTGCCATCTCAGTCGGCACAATGAGGTTGGACAGGGCAGGGTTGGTTCACAACAACTTCCGTGAACTCCAGAGAGTGGGTTGCATACTCGAAACCTCACGCTCGGCTGGTGGCACACAAAGACACAGACACTTAACCAGCGAGCAGACAAGACATGCAGGGTCTTAGGGATGCAACCAGTCAGTGATACGCAGACACGTTGCTGTACTGCGCTCGCTGAATAATAATCACGTCGTGTGCAGTACCAGGTACTGATGACAAACAGAGGCAGTGAGGGGAAAAAATGCATGAAGGGAGCAAGAAACTCCCTGAACACACACATATCCCACTCACATTGTTCCTGCACAAGCTCCCCTTTTCATTAGTGAAGCGCACTGCAGTGTGATATTACATATTATTTCTCACTTCAACCTCATTGATTGAGATATAGCGAACAGGAATCTGAGAGACAAGATAAGATGAGAGAGATGTGAGCCAAATCAAAAGAGAAATGAAAAATACGATGGAGGGTGGGGGTGATTAGCTGATAGAAAGAGTGGAGGGGTGTGAATGATGAGATACCACAGAGCGAGAAACAGATGGACAAATTGACGGTTCAGTGGTCTGCATCACTGAGTAATGCTATCTGTCAGAACAGAGGTGGTCTCTCATAATTTACACCCCTTAACATACACTGTGTTTTTCTAGCCAAACATACATTTATCTTTAAAATCAAGCCTAATAAAGTAGAACTATCGGTGCATTTCATTCAGCAATGATGCGCACAGCTACCCATGAGAAGTCCCTTGACAGAAAATTGTTCCTTCTGGCCTTGTCTCCGAGGGGCTCCCATACAGACACGATGTTTCCAAACATGCTTCAAGAGACAGCAGCAGGAACATGGAATGTGTGTCATCTGCACTCAAAATGTTCACCTGTCTTACCTGTGTAGGCACATTATGAGCTGTGAGTTGCACTGCGGTACACTGAACGTGTTAAGAGGAAGGCTGTGTACCAACACGGTTCACTGGTAGTTGCAGCCTGTCATCCCTGTAGGCCGCTCACCTTGTTCGTACAATTCTCCCCATGTCTGCTGCCTTATCAGAATGCATGCAACATGACAGGATCGCTGCATCGTTATCTGGCCCCTTCACTGTTGTGATGTACAGTATTGTGGCATGGACTATTTTTGTGGCATAGAACCTGCAGGGTAGTAAAAGCTAGGGCAGCACTACCTCCACAACCTGCAGACATAAAATCTGCATACACATTTATAAATGCAAACATGCATACATGCACTGGTGAATGCAGGCTCTAACGTTCCTGCTTATATATTCTTGAGAGAGTGTTCTGTCTCTTGAGATTATATATTTTTAACAAGTCGTCCCTGGCACAGTATTGTTTCACGCTTTGCAGGAAGTGCCTGCAAGGCGTGGAGGTTGCTCGCTGGTAAGGTGAAGTGAGCTGCTCTATGACTTATTGATGAAGCCGCCTTTGCATGAATCTCCCATTCTGTAGATCAGCATAACTAAGGCTGAGGAGCTGACCATCCGCTGCACAAATGGCTCCAACAGACAGTTAAATGAGTACTAGTAAAACAGTAAGGTAATGTGATGCGTCTTAATATTTCCACCTATTTATAAAAGGAAAAAAAAGCTGATTAATACTTAAAAACTGTACTGATTAATTATCTCTACATTTCATGCACCATTTTTGGGATTTTATTTTTTGTTGTTAACTCTCTTGATATTGGTTTGCCTACCCAGTCATCGTTCCTGCTCCATCTTCCCTCTCTCCGGAGCAAATAAGAGGTGTTTGTGTCTAGAACAGTGCTTTGATCGATCTGATCAATACTTCACATGTTCCAAAGTAGTCTGAAGCTCAGCGCCTGAAGTGCCTGAAGCGCCTTAGAGGGGAGGCGACACTAACAAGTTTTTTAAGTTTGACTGAGCGGCTGCTGGTTCTGAGTCTCTGAACAAGCTTAGCCGAATGACTGACAGCTGCTTTGTGCATGTGTGCGCTGTGTGTGTTCTCCTGTGTCTGTGTGTACGGGCACTGCCGTGCGTACATTTTGAAGCAGCCCGGGCTGAACGCTCAGCGCCTGTGATCCAGGAAGGCGGAAAATTCAGCAACAGCACACTGAGCTCTCTGATTCTGGGATTTTCTTTTGCTCGTTTGTACTCTGTTCTGCAGCTGTGGATTTGCCGTTATTGAGTGCAATCTTCTGGGCAAGATTGGGATGGAAAGTCCTGAGTTCCACCGAAGAGGATGTGCGAGTGTGTCCATGTGTGTGTTTCTCTATATTTCTATGAACCAGCTAGCTGGTGTCCCAGACAGAGGTGATGACATCAATCGATCTTTGGTAGATCTTCTGCGGGCACTTCTGCAGGAAGGGAAGGAGATGAAGAGGGAATGGTAACCCACGGGTGCACTCATAACTAAGAGGAGGATTAACCGTGAACAATTTTTCTTTTCCATGTCTAGTTTATCTAAAAAATGTCACCTTTAATGCTGGACCACATATATAGGACAAATGTAAAAATAGAGATGAAGGGGTAGCCTAGATTGAGAGAGAAGTCTCCTCCGTGTATGTCTGTCAAAAAGAGATATATCTGTACTCTGTGTGCGCTCAGAGCTTTTGATATCTGCTCTGAGTAACAGCTTTTAAGTCTGGAGGCAGAAGGCTTTCACTCTACATCATCTTTAGAGGTTTTCTCTTAATGTGAGTCACCGTCTGTTCAGGTGGTCAGACAGTTGTCTTAAATTTGTCTTATTTTCTGGTAACACGACACACACAGAGCACCTGTCATCTCCTGCCTTTGCACTGACAAAATAATTGTCTCCTTTCTACTCGAGCTCAATATAGCAGCATTGTTATCCATCGATATTCACTTAACATGGCAGGGAATAATTACCTGCCATTTCCCAACCTATTTGTGTTAGATATTGGATAGCTTGTTTTGAAATGCCTATAGCAATTTTGTTAATCAAGCCATGCATTATTACATTAATTGCTTCTGATTAAGTGTTTAATTAATGGATGCCACCCCACCCAGTGCCGCACGAGGGTGGAGCTGATGTTAGCTTGCAGATGCAGATGGAGACATCACAAAATTAGAACAAATGAGTTTGTTTGCAAGAAAGAAAACACAAGGGCAGCCAAGCAGTAAATTCAATTGAGTGGAGCCTGTCGATAGCAGGGCAGAGGGCCATTTATTCCAGTACCTGTGTATAGGATCCTTGTCACCTCCGAAATGTGATAAATGAGAAACTGAGAGATGAAGACAGAGAGAACATGAGAAAACAAGAAATACAGGAAGAGGGAAACTTTCAAAAGAAAGAAAAAAAGATCTCAACATACTTTTGAAGAAGTTGCAAATATTTTTTTTCTCTGCTGGAGTAAACCATATATTTTAGTCCATATATTTTCTTTCTTTCTTCACCACACCATGTCCAAACATCGTACACATGCAGCAAATTTACAATCCATTTTCAAATACAGTAGTTATTTTTCAGTTATAGGAATACAAACTGGGTACATTAGCCTTCATACACTAATGTAGCACATTGTAATATAATTCCTCGTCAGCATGTTGCTTACATGTTCCAACTTATTGGATGATACATGTACTCTGTCAAAACATTTCTAGTTTCCATAATAAATTCTCAAGTGTACACACCATCATGAGTCTTCATCTGTATAGCGATGTGACAGCATTCAGATGGTTTAGTATACCAGCTATAATCCGTCTTAATCTTCTGCTACTTAGCTCATTTAATTCCCAGTTGTCTGAATGACTGCAGGGCAGGGTTGGTACAGAGCTGAGTCTGCTATCGAGGAGCTCTGCTCCATAGTATGACACTCCGGTATAGGATTAAATCCCCCCAGGCCTATTGAAATGTCAAATAACATGATTAGTGATTTCAATAAAAACAAACAAACAAACAAAAAAAGAAAAAAAAACCCAGCTTTTGATGAGCTTCATCCTGCTCGAGCCATTCAACTGAGCTTTTGCTGTCTGCAGTTGGATGTGTGTGCATGAATGCACAAGTCTTGATCAACAGAATGTGTGAGTCTTTTGAATTGATACTCCATGTATTGTCACTGCACAGCAGACCCAACAGTGAGGATGTCAGCCACAGATGAAATTTATCCCTTGTCTACACAAAACACAACTCAGCAGCAGTTTTAGTTGTTGCTCACACTCCGTGCAGCCTCCCACTCCAGCTCTGTCAAACCTGTCACTGTGACCTCATGTCTCTCTTCACGCTTTGTCTCTTTTTACTTACTTGTGTAAGTGTGCCATTTAAAGCCCACTAACAAGGCAAACCATTTTAATTCAAGGCCATTGCTGAAAAATACTGAGAAGGATTCATTAATGTTTTTACTTGTTCACCATCTCAAAAACACGTTAAAATTGATATTTTTCCAAGAACTTGTTGCACATTTTAGCAGAATAGCAGTGTACTAATTGTGATGGTGACTTGAATGTTACTGAACAGAACCGCTGTGAACAGTGATAGGTGTGAATCTGCTGCTGTGCTGTCGACAATACAGAGGCAGAAACAGAGAAAGAGATAGAAGCAGCCTCAGACAGAGAGATTAGGAAGCAGAAAGAATAAAGCAGAAACAGAGATGTGAAGAGCAGAAATGCAGGAAGGGCTTGGCAAATGACAGTAAACAGTTCCTTGACCAGAATACATTTTGTAATTTCTCTATGGAAAGTCTCCTGCTCTTTGCTTCACTTTTTCTTCACACTTCTTTTCTTCTTCTCAACTATCACCTTGTCCTCTTTTTTTATCCTTTTTTCTTTTGCAATTTCCCTCCTTTTTTTCCCTAAATGTACCATGTACCAGCTTTCTGCCATTCACCACTGCCACTTATGCTGGGGTTTCATCTCCATCCATTTTCCATAACTTCTTATCCTTATCAGGGGCTGGAGGTAATCCTAGCTGACATTGGGTGAGATATGGGGTACACCCTGGACAAGTCGCCAGTCCAGTTCATCACCTCGCTGACACATAGAGACAAACAAACATTCATGCTCACATTCACACCTATGGGCAACTAATGCATTAACCTGCATGTCTTTGGACTGTAGGAGAGAATCCACATGCATCTATCATGAATATAATTTCAAAGTTAAGTTTTACATTCCATAAAAGAGTTAGTACTAGCTGAAGAACTTGCTACCTGAATCATACCTTAGCATACCCTGTCTTTTATCAACCTGGACATAGATCCAAAAAGGAACCAGCCATTGACACTAACTGCTCGGGATTCAAACCAGATCAGTAGTAGTAGTAGTAGCAGTAGTAAGCAAGTCTGCCACCTACACACTGTCCCTGTTAAGGACAGTCTCCATCCACCAACTACTTTCCAGCTCCAACTTCTCCAAAGCACACACACAATCATACACAAACTCTTCGTATTCTCTTTTAAGTTTCAGCAGCCACTGTTTTCCATTCCCAGTAGGCCTTCAACAGGCTTCATTATACAGCATTATTGATGGCTAGTTTGCACATCTACGCAATGCCATTAAAGTGTCGTCTTTTTTTGTAACACAATGTATTAACGGCTTAATGTCCTCCCATAAATTACCTGACAAAGACTGTGACACAAATAACCATGCGGCAGGGTTCTGGAGGAAAAGACATTTTCAAGTACAGATGGATCCATCAGCAATGCAGTAATAGGCTGAAAAGTCATTAACATAACATTAATTCCTTTATTAGGGATACTGGAAACAAATAGCTTTTTTTTTAGAAAGATTCTGACTCTGAGCCAATCCACTGCTGTATGTGAGAAGGAAAATCAGCTTACACTCAAGTAAAATACTTGTTGAAGGCTTAGAAGTAATGAAGCTTCCACTCTTTCCCCCTTTCTCGTTCACCTTGTTTTCTGAGCTCTGCTCCCTTTTTTTCCCTTTGTGTTTGTTGCAGACTCTCTTCCACTCTTACCCCCCTCTGTCTTTCTTTCTCTCCCCCTGTCAGGTCTTGATTGTGCTGTGAAGGCTGTGATTGTGTGTCTATGTGTAATTAGCTGTTTGAATGAAGGGGAAGTTAATGAGATCAACTTGAGCTGTCCCGACATGGGAATAGCTCTGACACATAGCAGAATTGTTGGGCTGTGTGTGTGTGTGTGTGTGTCATATTGCCCCCCGACTTGCAACACAGACACACTCACAGGCTTTCACTACATGTGAAATATTGTTCACTCAACACATTTTTACCTCTGAGTAATCTGCTTCTTTCAAATGTTTTCAACACCTACATTTGGCATCAAGTGGTGTGATTTATTTGTTCGTGTCTGATACAGACTACCTTTTTATTTCAAAGCATTTTAAAAGCATTTGCAAAATATATCTGAAATTGTAAAAGAGAAGTTGCGCTGTTATACATATACAGTATAGTTGAGGTGATCTGCAAAGATGCAAATATTTTAGTTTTCGCATCAGCCTCATATGTCTGCCCATCTGTAGGACTTCACCATCTGTGTTAAGTTTTCAGGGTTATCACTCCGATGGTTACAAAATCCATCTTAATTCGAAAAGCTATTGCATTTTCATATTTTGGATTGGTGCCCATTCATAATTCATAATTCATTTATCCATATCTATATTCAATTCAGTCAGCCTGATGTGCTCTGAGGCTCCCCAGGTGAGAGACCTTGATCAGAGGGTAAAGGCTCCCAGTGGGTTGTTTAAAGGAATGGGCCGTGCATGGTTGCCTGCTGTCAGATAGATAATTTGATGAAATGCCTCACACCTACCATCCTGATATTGGGTTTATATTTACCACTTCACATAAACAGTTCTTATCCATATTGTGGACTTTCACAACTGATGGAAAGGGCAAAACTCAAGCTTACTCAGTTTTTATCACCTAATCCAAAAAATAGTTTTTGGAAGGGAACGTTTGACATTTTAGGAACTTTAGCACTTCATCTGATAACTTGTGTTTCTTGACCACTAGACTGGGTGAGTATAATGTTATCAATACGGTTAGCAGTTAAGAATAAGCAAAAATAAGAATCAGGTTTTATAAAACTGGAATTTCCCAGACAGCCGCTCTGTGTGCAGACCACATACATTGTTTGGTACAGTTCTGTTCCAGTGGGCTTTATGAACTGGCGTACTGTTGATGCATGTCTCTCTATTAAAGAGGTTGGTAATCATCATTGTCATGGCAGCAGTGAGCTGCAGAGAGTCCTGCTGTGTGGCTGATGTTGTGGGAATGACTTGAAGGTGTGACAGAATGAGAGATCGACAGGGGAGTGCGACTGTCCTAGTTTTTGGTTTTGCATTCTCTTTGGTTTCTATATGTGTCGTGTTTGTCTATTCAGAGGACTGTTTGATTGAACAACAGGTCATGATTCTTTTCCTTTTTATTACTGCTTTCCTTTGAGGGGAAAATAGACTTTCTATGCCGTTTGATGGTTTCAAGTGGAGCAACACGACCATGTCCTTTCTCAATAGAAGCACTACTTTAATAAATGTGTTTGTATAAGTGTGTGTGTGTGTGTAGGTGTGTTTGTGTTTGCTCTAGCATGCCTAGATGAATTGTTAGATTGCTCATGCTGTTCAGATGGTGTAGCCTGTCCAGACTGGTGCCATGGGGTTCTGCCATACTCTAGTTGGCATCGGTATGTACTATGGCAGGAGTTGGACTCCAATACGCCCTATGTTGATTTTTTTTGACACGCTCCTCAGCTCTCTCAGCATTGAGGGTGTTTAAACACCATCTGTCCTTGGTGCGATCTCCTCCCCATTCTGCACCCCTTGACGTCCGTTCTCCACAAATCCACTTTATTGATTTCAAGCATCCTCCAGTTTTACCCACATTGATTCCTCCAGCTCATCATTTTTTTTTTTTTGACAAAGTCTAAAAGCCCAGTCTGGTTGATATCCTGCTCACCTAACTGCAGCCACTACAAACAGGTTTTTATGGCCCTCTGTAAATGTCAAACCATCCAAATGATTGCTTCTCAGTCATCCACCCTGACCCCATCTCATCTCTATCCTGCTCTTCCCTACACTTTACTTACTCCTTGCAAGCCTGACTTATTTTCCTTTGCTTCATTTTCACCTCATTTTACCATGTATTCTTCCCCCAAATTTGTATGTCTTATAACACAGTACATTGATGGAAAAGAACAGAAAAACATGTGACGAAGTTTACTTCATCTCCCCCACACCCCCCTCCATTGATGTCTTCCCCTGTTCTTCTCATTCTTCTCACAACTCCTCCTTTTACTTCTTCCATATTTCATTTTATATTTGCAGATTCCTCTCCTCCCTCCAAACACACACATGTTCCTGAATACAAACATTACCAGAAACTCAAAGCAGAGCAGAGCAGCTTTGAAGGAGTGAAGCCATTAGTGGACGTTCACCCACCATTAGGCACCTGGGATGAGTCTGCTGCAGAAAGCTAAACAGCAACTTGAAGCATCAGCATAGCACACTTTGAAGTATGCGTGCAATTGTGGCTGCAGTTGTGGTTGCTGTGTGCCGAAACAGATTAGCTCTGTATGGATTGTTTGGACTTTGATGTTTGGACTGGACTTTTGTGATAAGTTTTCTCTCTCCTCACACTTTCTCACACAAACACATGGTAGCAACATGAATGAGTTGTCTTATGTTGATTAACACATGTCTGCACTGTGTGTGTGTGTGTGTGTGTGTGTCTATATTTGAGTTTATATGTGTTTTTGTGTTTGTGATGTCTGTAATTCCCCACTTAAAACAGGTGGAATTGTTGATCCATGGTCGCCCTCAGTAAACAAAGCACTTAAGTGATTCAATTAATATTAATTAGAAATGTCAAGCCCTTTGCTTTCCCAGTCGGTTTATTGTCCTTCACCTGAGTGAGTTGAAAATCTCTCCTCTCGCTCTTCCATCAGTACATGGTTGACCTCCCTTTGCATTTCCCAAGATAGTGCACTTTTTAATCTACAGATCTCCTCTCTGATTGCGATTCTGCTCTCGCCAGTACTTTCACCCTCTTAACACCTGTGCTGTAGATTCAACACTCCTCTGTGTCTAGAAAGTGATAATGACAGTCACACGTCATATTCCTAACACAGAATTGCAAGAATTGACCTGCTGCAGCTCACTCATTCATTTCCCTACACACAGTTAATCCTTGTCAGGGTCAGAAGGGAAGCTTGTGTCAGCAGCACGCACCACTTTCAAGACAGAGAGGCACACTGTAAGGTCCATCATAGAGCCAAAACACACTTACATTTAAACTTTATGGATAGTTAAGATTCTTCAAACCAACTCACTTTTATTGTTTAAACTGTGAACAGAGACAAACGATATTAGAAACATAGGCAAACGCAGGGATAATGTGCAATACACAATAATACAATAGCACTATATTTGGTGTGACTACCCTTTGCCTTCAAATCAGACTGTCAAAATTTCACTTGAATTAAAATTCCCTTTATTTTGATTTAGTGAATTAATAAAGCAGAGGGAGGTTGTGCATCAGATTAACTGCAATGTTGCAGCGTTATAGTGATATAATAGAATTTCTTGCAGTACAAAAAAGGCACACAGAGTACCTACGCTTCCATTGCAATAAACTGCATTTACCTCTATATTAATGAGTTCAATAAGGGCATCTTGAGTTGCACAGTCACGGCTGTATTTCTCACAGATAGAAATTATAGTAGATGGATCGGCTCTTGTTAGCTGACAATATTGAACTCACATGCCACCTTGTTAATGCCAGCTTTATGGCCAAATGTGAGAAGGACACCAGGGCATACCTGTCCACTGTCAGTCTTTGTTAAATTTGAACAAATTGCCCTGCATGGACTGGTACCAATGGAGAAGTACCAGTGGTGTGAGTCACAGCTTGTGGACTGTGTCATCACACAGCAGAGCAAACAGAGCAGTGCTGTGTTTTCCAAGGAAGTGCATATGGAGGGAGATTCACTTTGTCTGCCAGCAGCTGTGGCTCTATTAAGGCCTTGGCTGAATGGATCTGTGGCCATCTGCTCTGGACCAAGATACAAGGAGCGGAACTCTGCTGTGCCAGTATCTGTGATATCAGCCTGGATCTGGCTTTACATGCTCTACACATCGACAACAAACAGTCTCCTGCACAGACGTGGGTATGAGAAGGGACACATGGCCTTTGCACTCACTACCTTGTAATGCACATTTTTGACTACATACAGTATATCCATGTGAGCTGCTTCACAAACATGCCCCTTTTCCAAAAATGAGGTGAGCTGTTGTTTGATTTCTGTTAAGCAGATGGTATCCATAACCAAAGCTGTGTTAGATATGGCTTCGCTCAAATTGGTTGCTGTGTAGACCAAAGAGTGAGTATGAATACCATCATCGTCATCATCATTCCTGGTTCGGATGATGATGTATGTAATCTGTTGCGCGCTCTGAGTATTTTTGTTCTCATTTACATGCAATGTGTTCATCTCCACAATGATGTATTACATGGCACCTTCCCAGTGAGGTAAAAACAAAACAAACGAGCAAATAAAACAATTTATGCGGTGACAAAAACATTATTCAAGTCAGGTTGTAGGTCAGGGAAATGAAAACTCATCCACCAATCACCATCTGTGTGAAACATTTTTATATTTCAATGTTTTCTCACAGCACAATGAACTACTGTTCGCTGCTTTTAGCACAATAACCTGTGAACTATCATGGGACTGGCTAGTACAACCAGGCAAATCAGAAGCTGAATTTAAAATGCACTGTAAGAATTTTCACTATCTCGTATTGTTCCAAAAAATTTTTGGCAGGAGAAAGCTGAGAGGAAATCAGAAAAGACATGGGCAAAAATGCAAAGAATCAGTTTTACCCTAAGGAAAAGAGAGGTTTTTAAATTATCCCCTACATTTCCCTAGATTAAACATGAGCACAGTCAATGCATAGCACATGCCAACTTGGATTAACATACTGTATCACACACTGGCAGTGAGGTGATTGCTGGACCAGGAGGATGCTTTGTCCCGTCTGTCGGTGAATCTCCTGTAGCTCAGTGTCGTCTTTTTCTTTTTTTTCCAACTTTCTTTGGAACGCACAGATAACACCCACAAAGCACTCAAAATGAGTCTAATAACAGGAGCAGGAAATATTCATTGGTGCGTGGAACTGAAACTGACAAAGCCTTGTTAACCAAAGTTTAAAAAAAAGGAAAAAATGTGATACTACAACGGACTGTACAAAAATCATGTACAAATACCCAGATACTCTACATTCCTGTGCTGGTAATACAATTTAGAACCAGAGTTGTTACAGTAGCGATTGGAGCAGGCTTATGACCTATACTGCAGCCAGCCACCAGGGGGTGATCAAGATATTTTTACTTTTGGGGAGCTGTCATGTCGTCCATCGTTATACAGTTGTTAGGAATACACATTGTTAGATGAAAATATGATGTCCAAAGAACTTGATGGAGTCAGAAGGGCGGCTGTGGCTCAGCTGGTAGAGGAAGTTGTCTAGTCAGTGTCGCTGGTTCGATGTAATTTTGTGTTGTATCGTTGTGAGCAGTTTGGATAGGAAGTGTTGCTTCTAGGCTGGATGTGACGTGTGGTGTAAAAATGCTTTGAGACAAGAGAGAAAGGCACTAAATAAATCCAAGTCCATTGAACAAACAGCTGTTCGTTGTTTTTTATGTTTTTTTTTTATTCTTTTGCAAACAGTTTTTAGAATATGGGGGAGGGACAAAGTGGTCATGCCAAACAAATGGAAATCAATATACCAGAACTAAGCTTGACTAATCCAAAAACAAAAAGAGTAACTTGCTTCTCTCCAAAAAAGAGAGCTTCACCAAACGAACACAAAAATGGCAATAACCAATGAATGTAATGTTTCTAGTGAAGTCAACTACCTGTTGGAAAAAATGCATCCTGAACCTCCCATCACATAGAGGTTTCTCATAGTTTTCTCACAGTGCGATAACCGCTCAGCAGACTAGATCAGAATGCAAGGGTGAACTCCGAATGATGACCAGTTTCAAATCTAATGGAAACAATAAAGAGCATGATCGGACTGCACACGTGGAAACAATCAAGTTGTTAGCATCTGCAGAGAAAAGAGGGGAGGTGGGGAAAGAAAGGCAGGAAGAAATGCGTAACACGTGTTTTACTAAGTGACGTACTGTACGATCATGCACACATCAGGTGGAATAAGCTCAGAAGAAAACAGAATCCTATATCAGGAGGCAGAATAGCAAAGGAGATCCAACAGACCTTGACTTCCCCGAAGCTCCAGAAGCATTTTCTGAGCTTGCCGAATAAAATCATCAAATCACAAACAAAAAACAAAAATCGATTGTGTGTAAAGTCTAAACTGTCACTGAGAAGAATCAGAATCAGAAATACTTTATTGATCCCTGGGGGAAAATTGATTGACTGACAGGAAGAAGACAGGTTAACTCCACATTTTTCAGAGTGTGTATTTTTATTCAGCTGTAAAAAGTCAAAGGAAGTCAAAGTATCCAATTAAAATTACAGCCAAAATGGAGATGAATAGTAGTGGCTTTGTGTGTGTTTCTGTATATCAAGGTCAAGTACTAAATATAAGTTCATAAGCAGGACAAAGTGGTCATGCCAAACAAATGGAAATCAATATCAACCAGAACTAGGCCTGACTAATCCAAAAACAGAAAGACTAACTTGCTTCTCTCAAAAAAGAGAGCTTCACCAAACAAACACAGAAATGGCAATAACCAATGAATGTAATGGAACTCCATGTAACTGAAGATGTGCTCCTCATTAGCATGAAACATTTTAGCTGAATCGAATTCCTCTTAGGTTGACTTGACATGCACATCATGTTTTTGGAGGACAGGATGAATATTTGACCTCTCAAATCATCTGGGTTTTCTTCTGCATTCATTTCACGACGTGTTCTGGCGTTTTGAAATAGCAAGCAAGTGGTTGGAAAAGAAAACACTGTACACTGTGTGTGTGTGTTTGTCGTTGCGTCTGCACCCTGAGATGCCTGTGTGTGTAATTACAAGGATTTTGAGTGATTTCTGTATTATATTTCCAACCCTGCACCATTGAGAGGATGACAGAACAGAGGACAGTTTGTGTTTATGCCAATTTGTATGAAATGTCTTGTCAGTACAGTAGCAGGCACAGCACCATCCATGCTTTATGCCCTGCTCTCCAGGGAAATTATCCACAAAGTACACTAGTTCATCATCATCTTGTCATTTTTCTTTTTTTTCTTTTCTTTTCTTTCTTTCTTTTTTTTTTTTTACTAAATGGAGCCACAAATTTTGGGTTTGACACAAATGTAATTCACCTTTGCAACTATTTTGCTCTCTGAGCTTTGACCAAGACTTAAATAATTATTATACGTTGTTAATTCATCATGAAAAATAGATTATGAAAATTAGTCCAAAGGGTGAAATGGATCAACATGAGTGCTACTGAAAGGACGAGAAAGAGTCAAAGATGTTGTAAATTTTCATCTGTAATTTTGCCACCGAATGATGACACCACATCTCTGCTGAAAATGATGCATGAAGCTTGAATAAAAACCAGGAAACATTACCTCGCTCTTGCCAATTCTCGCTCTTTCTCTCCATCTCTGTCACATTCAAATCCAAATCAGACAAGCTAACGGAAAACATGGCATCCTACATAGCCTCTTTTCAGCAGAATGTGCTATTGAGTGTGATGAATGAATGAACAAACACCTGATAGATGGAGATCCATCCGTGCCCGGCTTTCATGTTTTTTTTGTTTTTTTTATTAAGAAGGAAAATGTAGCTTCAATTACAGCTCCCAGCCATGTGTCAAAGCTCTATCAGGGCGAGCAGAAACTTTTGGATGAACAGCCTATAAAGCCTCACACAGATGAGGGAAGTGTGTTCTTGAGTGTGTTCTTGTATTGCATTGTGGACAGGGCTTGACAGCACTGTCACGCATGTGGTGTGTGTTTTGGGTGCAGCCCATTTGTATGTGTATCCAGCTCAGTGATGCTCTCTGCTTTTCAGACCTTCTGGGCCTGTTACTTCCCTGCCATTGTGACAACCTGTCAGCTCCCTCCTCCTCTCTCCCAATGACTCTCTCTCTCTCTCTCTTACATTGGTCCTCATGTGATGAGGTGACAGTGGTTGTAACTGCTCGGTCTCTCTCTCTCTCTCTCTCTAGAGGAATCTGAGAGGCACTTTATTTTGTCAAAGATTCAGAGGCGATCTCTTCAGGTCGTGGATGGTGACCCTTACATGCTATCATGAAACTAACACCGCTGTCCTAAATTTCAATCACATCTCAATAGATGTCCTGTGAAGTCTGTTTGTGTGAAGCAGCAGGATACAGCGAGCTGTGTTTCAAATGATTTGTGGTCACTCATGTGAAGACTCAGTTAAGGTTTGATACCTGTGTTCTGCCAACCAGACTCTGTCTAGACTCTGTACCAAAAAAAGCTTCTCCTTGCATAGAAATGTGCAAACAATTTTCTCTTTAATAGCAGCTGAAGTAGGCCAGAATATGATGCAGACAGACGATTATGTCAGAAGAGCATGTCTCACACAGGGAGAAGATCTTTAGCAGTCGTGCTCTGACTAAGATAACACACCAATGTGGTCAAATGTGATTTAATTCCACATTGTTTTCTGATGCTGAACTGATGAGCGGACAAATTATTTCATCAATGGATAATTCATCAACAACAATTTTAATAATCACTCATTCGAGAAACTTTGACTAGTTTCAGCCTCTTCAGCACGAGGATGTGCTGCCTTTTTGTTTTCCATAATTATACTGCAAATTGAACATCTTGGAAAAAAAAAAAGAATCTGAAGATGTCACCAGCCTGCAACATTTCTGGGCATATTTCACTGCTTTCTGCCATTTTATTGATTAACTTAATTGATTAATCGTAGCTAATCACTACATTATTTAATAATAAACATATAGTAATGGTTAGTCTGGGTCTGTGTAGTGTGTTATTGGGTGTAATGCATTTGGCAGGGCTAAATTGGTCATACAGCACGAAACAGTGCGTTCAGCAAATGAGCTAGACAGCAGAGCGAGAAAAGAAACAGGCACACATCATCCCGCTAGACAACACACAGTTAAGTTTGCTTGCTTCATGAGCCAGTTTCAGTGGTAAGCTCAGTTTTTTTTTCTTCTTTCTGCTTCTATTAATGAAAAGCATCAACAAGCTGAAATGCAAATACACACATGCACAATCACACATCAGAATTAACCCGACATGTACTTAAGAGGAGCCACTCGGTTCAATATCAGTTATAACCTATGATTATACAGTACTCACTCACAAAACAGCGCTTGTTTAATCTTCACAATTGCAATTGCTCTTAAATCAGGAATTGCAGTGTAAGGCTGCAGTATAATTATGATTTATGTCAACAATGAGGCTGTGTTTTTTACCATTTGATTGCTTGTTCACTGAAGTGCTGGTACCTAAATGCTCCCTCGCTAGAATAAATAAATATCTGCCTTTTCACTGTCCCTCGCTTTGTTTCATTTGTTGTTCTCCATTGCTAACTCTGTCCCTCATTTACAGCAGCAGGTTTCACCTGGTGAATGCTAAACACACATCACAGCTCTCATCTGTCACATCCAATTTCGCCCATTGAGCAGTGAAAGATTTATTTGGATGTGATTTGCTACATCGTCAAAGGCATATCCACTCTCTCCTAAATCGTTTTTTTTTTTTTTTCTTACTGTGCCTCCGTGAGAGGCTGGCACTCCGTGTCTCAATGAAAAGACAGCAATGTGATGTAATGTTTCATATTTCAACACTGAACTAAATGTTCATTGCCTCTCTTCTGATGACTCTGAGACAGAGTGGGAGTACAAACTGAGAGTCAGGCGTTGTGCTGCATTTATTGCGAGTCAAACAAAGTGGCAGCTCCTGTCATTTTCTGAAAAGTGGTGATTTGAATTCAGCGGGAGGCACCCATGCTTATTTTGTGTTTTGGCATATGTGTGTGTGTGTGTGTGTGTGTAGCAACAGAGCTCATTACCTTTCAGCATTACTGTCTTGAAAATACTCGTTCATTAACCAATCCACTAACAGTATCACTGAAAAGAGTCCAACATGAGTGTTGGCATCGGCTCAGACTCGACTCTCCAATATGTTGCCCCGTTAAGTGTTTGATTGAGCCTGCCTGCAGAACCAGATTAATGAGGTCTGCACATACGTGCCAGACAAAATCAATGAATCACAGAAAATTAATTGAAGACTTTTCAAATAGTAATTTGACCTCGGTCTCGCCTGCTTATTTGAGTGTATATTTACGTCCATTTGGTACAATTCATGATGGCCTTTTACAGATGCTCAGTCATCCAAGGGAGACTTTTTAGATGCCACCACGAGACCCCACGCAGTTGATTTGTCAGTATAAAATCAACAGAGTCATCTCTTTTGTAATGATAGCTTAACTTTCATCGCTGGGACCTTCATGCTGGAAATCTGTCCCTTCTTTTGCTACCGAAAAAATAAAAGGTGATACAGAAGTAGGAGGCTTTAGAGATGCATGGAGCTGCAACAGATCCCAGGACTGATGATTCAAAGAGGGAGTAGGTGTGCGTTGTCCCTGAATTGTCAGTCAGCTTTGTTTTAGTGGCTGTGTGTATTTATCACCACCCTTAAGTGCTCTCACGGAGTGCCTTAGGGGCTATAACTCTGACTAATGGAAAACAAAGACCTGGCCAAGACAGGCAGGACACTGCATCTCTCCTTCTGGCACACCTGCCTGCATCGTCTTTACCTCGATGTTCATGAAGAGCCATGCTCACAAAATTCTATATATAGTAGTATATTTTTTTTATGTATGTAAAAGCTCAGTTTGTCTGCACGTAAAAGCTCTGTGCATAACTTTGAGTTAGTGGTAGTAGTTTTTGTTACAGCACTGCAAACTGAAACTCCCCCACTGCTGTTTACATAAAAGACTCAAAGTCGTACCCATCCAAGTATGCACTGATTGTCATGTCTGCAAAATGACTCACATTGGCTTTGACACTTAATAGATTGGTGTAAGAGAAGGAGGCAGTGGGAAGAATGATGAGGTTGAGAGATGGAGTGATTAAAAAAAAAAGTGACAATACGGGAAGTAGAAAGGACACATTGATGCCCGAATAACCAAGTGAAGTAGTCTACACTTACTTAGCCTCAAGTGATAAACTTGTTTGACCTTAGAGCATGCTTCAGGGAAGTGAAAGGCGATATAAAAACAGAAAGTAAAGAAAAAAGTGTCAGAGCGAGCAGTTTATCAACTGCAGGGATGCGGCTGTCCAGATATGATTTTAAACTCATCTTTCTCTGCTCATTCAAAATGCAGCTCGCACTTACACCACAGCAGGCGGAAACAGCACGCAGTGTCATACTATGTGTCAGCCAGTGACATTATCACCTTGCATTTAGTCACCTGTTAATATACCCGCTGTCAAGCGCTTCTGGTGTTAAACCTTTTTTTCTTTTAAAGTGCAAAGATAGACGATACATCCCTTCCGATCCTTGTCTCCTCATTTTTGTGCTTCGTCTGCTCAAGGGTCACTTTAACCAAATATTCTTCATCATTGATAACGTTCAAATTCATATGCAGCATGGTCAGTAATCATCAGTGTACACCACCTGTAGCAGACCGCCTTGTAGGCCTGGTGACGAGTGTGCATATTAATTAGATATTGTCAAATAGTCTTTTCTTTGATCTCACATGAACCTCATTGTCTAGCTGGCTTTAGGCATTGTCTTGGTAGGCTACATCACTACAAATGATCACAGCAGCTGAGTGTTTCTTTAGAAACCCCAATAACTGTAATGTGGTTAAACATGTAGATAAAATATAGGTTTTGATGTGGTGGAGGATGAAGGACAAGCAAGTGATGCTGATAACCTTTATTAGCCAGCGGCAGCTAATGTCAAGAGGGAAGCAATGAGAAGGTAAAAATCTGCTTGTTTTGTAAGTTCTGTATATTAAATGTTATTATTATTATATATCTTCCTGCCTGCCTCCCTCTGTTTGCTTGGCGCACTAGGCCACTCCTTTTAGAAACCCGGACATGGGAACAAAAAATGCATCATTTTCTGTAATTTGTAAAACATTTTGGTTCTGAGGTACATGTGGATATTGTGTGAGAAACCAGTATCTACAAAATAGCTTCCACCATCAGTACCTATCAACTGGCTCCTTGGTGCCTGAAAGCAGCACAGGTTGAGGTTGTTGAGGCTGATATGTTGTCAGGCTTTGCAGGTAAATAAATCAATTGCCCCTCTCTAATGGCATTGTTAATGGAGCTAGTCGTTGGCTGAAGGGCTTTGATGTCTATGGGTGGCATGGTATTATCTATCGGTGTGAACACCCATTATGCAGCCAATAAGTCGTTGAGTGTGTCCATTTGGGCCTTTCTTACGATCAGCGGTCGATGATAAAAACAGCAACACAACAATGGGAGACGGTGTTGACAGCATTTTTCTCTCATCTACTTATCAGATAGCAGAAAAGTTCTTTTGAAAAAGCCAGAACTTTGGGCTCTCACGACACACTACAGCAGAAAGACACATACACACACACTTTTCTCTGTGTCCATTTCAGTGAGAGAAAGAAATCTCATCGAGGAACGTGACCATTTTTCTAACTACGTAACCAGAGAATGAAACATTCACAGCAACCATTTCTGCCTCCCTTCTGTATTTGGACTTGGACTTTGGACTCGTACATTTGTAGAGTTTTAAAGGTTAGAAGGGGATTGGCAATCATTACACCCAGCATATGAGCAATATATAGATTTCCCTGAAGCTCACACTGCCATCTGAAAGGGGAAATGACTGTAGATTCCACCGATTTTATTGGTGTTTTCTTTGCAATCTTTGTATTATTTTAGATAATTACCATATGCTATGACATTCAAAGAGTGAAACGTATCAACCAAGGTTCTGGTTTTACTTTTTTGTTAATAGGAACAGTTGGTGAGCTTACCAGTAGAAGTCAGCAGCTGATTGTTTGTACAAAAGAACTAGCCAGGGCCGTCTTTATTCCCCGACCATGTCTATTACTCCTACCAAATTCTATACATTAGATAAAATTTGTCGAGCTTGTTGAGACCAAAACATAGTAACAGGAGTTAAGTACTGCATGTGAAATGTGGCTCAGAGAAAAGAATGTCCTTTTGGCTTGAATTTATTTGTAACATTGTAACAATTATTCCGAATAGGATTATTTAAGAAAAGAAGCATAGTAATTAGTCAATTTTGCAACAATTGCTCCCTTTATCATTTAGCTGCCTTTGTCCTCTGGAAAAATCATTCATTTTCTGCTATAAAAGCTCAGCCCTAGTTTTACAAATATTGTACTTTACAGGATCATGACATTACCTCTATCACACTTATGTATTTTGACAAGCTTTCTTTTTAAAAACATGTTACCAGCAGTGCAGGGCAGTAACATGGCTCTGATTTCTCAAACTCCTCCAGGGGAAACAAAACCGGCCAGACATCCAGAGTTGCAACTCTGACCCTGAATATCTGCTGGGTGACTCATTATGTTGTTCTTGGTCTTTGGAGCATTGGGTCAAGCTTCAGATACAGACAGATGCTTGTTTCACAGGCAGAGAAAACTATGTACGGATTTCAGACTGACTCTTACCATCCAAAAGATCTGAGCACGTCTGGAGAGCTGAATGATTGGTTAAGGAAATAATTCCACAAATGGCCACGCTACAGGTTTTTTAACTTGTAGAACAGGGGACAGAAAACGAATTTAGACCCTTAGGGGCTTGAATATAGATTCTGTTTCTGCCCTTTTATTGTAGATTTTTTCTTCTGACCTTTCTTCCTCATAGAGAACAACAGTGAATTGGTTGTTCTATTACTGATCACCCGTCTCTTTCCTGCTCAGATGAACAATGTTAGACATTGTAGACTCCAGCATCTAAATGACCTTGTTTCTTTCTCATCCAGTCAAAATACACACACATGCACACAGATAAGCACATACAGTAGTCACACATGCAGTTAGAACAGTTAACACATGCACACTGTATACGCGCGCCGTGTGCTGCCAATTGGTGTGAAGGTCACAACAGTCATGACTGGTAGATGTGCGAAATCACTTTGTCCCTGTACTCCTCCAATCAAAGCTCTCTCCCACTGCTGTGGCAACCCTTTAATTACACTCCCCACTTCAACAATGTGAGCTTGTTAATGATGTTCCACATTCTGTACTCAGTAGTGCGCCCTCTAATTATGTCCCCTCCCTTCAATAACACGGTTGTCAGTAGAGCAAGTGCCAGAGGTCCCCCCACCTCTCTACGCACCCCCACAGGGGCTGTATAATAGGCAGCCCCTCTCATGACTGTGGCCTTGGCAGTGGACGAAGGACGTTGATCAGGAATAACACTTCCACCCTCCTGTCCCCACACTGACGCAAAAAGTATCGCACTCACTGCCCGTTTCTCCTCACTACCTCCAGTAAGACAGATGAATGGTGGCTCCAACCCCAATTGGCTGAATGGGGTTGAGGCTGAACACGACACTGCTGAGCACCTTTTACCAGAGAGACCTAGTGATAAATCTGCCCCCTCTACCCATGTGCACCACTTCAGCTCATCAATACAGCTGCATCTCTTCCTCTGCTTAGTTCTCTAAGTCTTGCTGTCTACTTCTCTTTCCCAGCTGGGTTTTCTTGCAGCTTCTCTCTCTCTTGCTTGCATTCGCTCTCTTTCCATCCTCCTCTAGGGGTATCTGTGTTGTGACAGGTAGTGCAGTCTCCTGGGCTGTCTGGCAGAATGGTGCTTGACCCCAGTTCAACCTCTGCTGCTGTCCCGCATGCTATTCATTTATCTCCAGCCAGGCGGTGCGAAGCCGTTTCTTGTTCGATTAGGGAGCACTGATTTTCGAAATCAAACACCATCATAGCCCTGTAGTGAGCAAGAGCGAGCACAGAAACGGTCCTCTAGCTCCAGCATACATGCACACAGGGAAAGAAATGGCTTTGTATTGCCGATTCAGTCCTGCACTCTGGCACTAAAACTGCTAATCAGTTCCACAGTGTTGCAAAGTGAGTTACACGACTGACCAGAATCAATTTGACATATTCACTTTAATTATTGCAGTGAATGAAGTCTGTGATTCTGCCCCAAGTGTTGTATCCTCAGCTGCACAGAGGTAGGAAACATCATGCATTAGGTAGCGTGGTAGTGCAAGAATAAACAGGAAAGGCTATTTTTGGATGCTTTGAAGGTGCAGAGTGGAATGTATGTGCAAGCTGGAGAAATGATATGAATGCACCAGCAAGTCTTACTGAATGTAAATCTGGATACGTGATTATTCTCTCTAAAGCTGCAGCAGTATGTAAATAAGACACGGCAGTAACTAAATAACAGAACTCAACTTCAGATTAAAAGATAGTCAGGGAAGAGGTTTTCCTTCATTTAGATTTAATGACTCCCTCAGAAATCCTTGCTTATTAGCTTTTTAAGAAACAATTTCTTTGTTGTGTTTCTCAAACCAAGGACATTTATGGGTGACTGCCTACATTATATGTGACATTATGCATGCAGCAAATACTGTATTTCAGTAAAGTTTACTTTTTAACTGAGTAACTGAAGAAGTCATGTAAAGACTCCCTTTTTAAATTAGATCATCGTTACCAACTCATCGCTGCAGTAATACGTCAAAGGTTTTATTTTTTAAAGCAGGTTTGACTGAATATTCTCTGAATGAGTTCACCATCATTTAAAGGTTTGGATAGCATTTGTTAGTCCACATTTATTGGAAAGCTTGAAACCTGTGTATGTACTGCCATACCTCACATCTTCAATGTGGTATTTCAACAGAAATCGAGCTGACAAGCTGGATACTGGCCAGCCAATGGAACTCTGTCTGAGTGGCCATAATGAGAAGGGGACATGCGGTCAAGCACTGATACTCTGCTGTCATGGGAGAGGGAGGAGAGGTTTCTGAGCAAGCAACATTTTTATCTATAATGACAAGGGCTGGCAGATGCACAGTGGCCATCTGAGTGGCCATAATGAGCAAAGGAAGACAAGTAATCAGGCACTAATGGCAAACTGCAATGAAAGACAAAAGAGATGACTAACTTTATTTTTCAACTATTGATTATGGCTCTTTGCTGTACAGAGGCTGAAGTGTGCACGGTCAAGCATCAGTACTATAGTGATTACTGTTTGTAAAAGGACTGGATCAATTTTGAAAAATTGTGAGATCATCTTTCAAATCAAAACAGTATTTTACGCACTCTACGGGAGATGCTAGCCTGAATTTGCCCTTCACAAAGGTCTTTAGCTGTTGTTTCCTGAGCTGTTTCTCCTTTGAGAGAAAAAAAAAAACAAACTCTATTCCCGTTTTCTCAAACAACTGTTTCTGAACTGTCTTACACAATTCCCTCACCCAGCAGCCTTTACAGCCCGGGGTTTAAGTAAGATTTGTATTATTTTGCCCTGAAAACCCAAACCAAACAAAGATATTTGTACTCGCGGCTCATTTGGAGACCCACCAGAAGTGCCCTTTTTGCTCTATCTGGCACCCTTCTTACAGCTTTAGGAATTGGCACGTCTGTTTACTGTACACAAAGCATGTGTGGTACATAGGAGGACATCAGAATAATTTCATTCATCTTTTGCTTTTCTGTCCTGAATTGTCTCTTCTGTGATGTGAAATATGTTGTTGTATTCATACACTGAGGACTGGGACCCAGTGTGACTTTGGCACAGTGTTAATAGGATACCACTGCTTTGGTCATATGCGGTGTTCAGCTGTATGTGTGTTCACTGATGGGGGTTAATAGTGGTTGTTTATATGACTCGCATCCTCTCTCCAAAACGCAGTGAGCCTATTATACTGTATCAGTGTACCGGTAAATCATCTAAGCACATGTGCCCCGTGTTATGGGGCTCAGGATACATAACTTCAAGTCGTAATATAAAACTCTTGGAGCATTTGCGATGGCAGCGATTAACGTACCCAGCGACCAAGCTGTGTTCCACTCTTTGACAAGTTCACTATAGGGAGTTTGACACCATTACAACAGGTTACAGCACACTTTAAACCAGTGGTAGAGCTTGTTATTTCACAGCAACACTTTAAGCCTCTGCACCCGCACCACCGGAACGGCTTTTTACGGTATAAGCCACATTACTTTCTGAGTGGGAGTTGCGTTTCTATGTGTTGATTAAAACTGGCTGCTGCAGCTGTGTCCTTGTGTCAGCAGCGCTGCGGACTGCCGATACCATTTGGCGGGGAACAGTGGGTCTCTGGCTCCCAGACGTCTCTATTAGATACTGTTTGTGCATGCACAGCTTTATTATTCTGATTTAATACACCAGTGCCCTCAATATCCCATTCTGCTTCCTCTCCTTTCACTTTTTATTTAAACCAATCCGCATTGCCTCCCCTCCCCCTTTTCCTCTCTGTTTCGCTCTCTGTGCCGACTCGCACCCGAGCAGGACCTGCAGCACAATAGATATTAAATCAGATTTATTGTCAAGCAATAGAATAGTGTCTGACCCACGGAAATGTTGCCAAACTAACCCCCTCGAGTCATAACCCTCCTCCCTCTCCCTGTCTCCTATGCTTGCCCTCACTCCATCTCCGGTCTGACATGCCTGTATGACAAAACGCCCCTTCACTAAAATTGATAGGCCCTCAATTTGCTCTCTGGAATTGGTTACATTCAGTTTGCAGAGTGACACCAGAGGGGTATAGAATTAGGGTCAGTGAGTGTGCTGCTTAAAGGCAGAGCACTGGAATAACTACAGGAAGGGCTAAAGGCTTATAGAGGCGAAAGCTCAGCACGACTATTTGACCATTCTTCACTCTTCACTCAGCCATTTAGACGTGATTTTTGAAAGGTTGTTTAAGGGAATTGCTTGGCTGAAATGGCTGATGGAGATGGTGGTCAAGGTGCGAACCGCTGAGATTGAAAAGAAATGATATGACCTTAGAAATAAAATGGAACTGGATTAATGGCAGAATAGTTTAGTTCTTTAGCTGTTTTAAAATGGATTTCAATTAATAGAAAAGACTGGATAGAAACGTGTCTCACCCAGTCTCAGTTTGATATAGAACTCTATTGACTCAATAACTCTATATAGAGAATACAACCTTGTGAAGAAGCTGAAGAAACTAAAATATTTTCTTGAGATGTTTGTTGACAGTTTACACTCCATAAAGGCTTTGTACGTATTCACCATTTCATTGTGCTTTTAATGTCTTTGTAATCTTGACTTCACTTCAGCTCTTAGATCATAAAGCTGCTTATTGCAATGAAGAGAAAAAATCTTATTATGTGTTTTCAGTTGACTTTGTTCCAGGTAGTTCTCATTTATTTAATTTCTCTACCGTTTAACGTCTTTCATGCAGACTGGATCTCAGGGAAATTGTCCTTCCTGAGTCAGATGATGAAAATCAAATCCATGAAATCACAACATGATCGATAACGTTCATATTCAACGCTTCAGCCTGGTTGATAGACACACAAAAAATATATAGGCCTTCAACGGCATACTCCCCTCCAGGTTGTGTGCATATGTTACACACATTGTGTTGTTACTGGATGCATTATGTGCATTATTTTTCATGCGTGTAAGTAGGGTCACTCTGCTGCCTCCTTTTTATTGGCTGTGGTTCCTGAGAAGAGGCTCCGACGAGATTTGTGGTCCCTCTGCTGCACATTTTCAAACAGCAGAACATCCACACTCTCCCTGTGCTTTTCTGGTTGGTATTCATGTCACTGCTGAAGCAGAGAGCCTTCTACCTGTCAGCTGCATTGATTCTATATGTAGGTATGGTGGCAGACAGATGAGGACACACATACAGGGAGAGAGGAATACAGGTGTGGAGATACAAAGTTATTACACCTCAGTGTTACTGTAACTGCAATCAATCACTCTTTACATAAAGAGTACATTACATTAGAGTAGATTACATTACATACATTACTCGTTTTATTACTTTATTTACAGCTCTGTCAAAGGTGCCTTTATATTACTCTAAATCTTCTCAAGTTACAAATAATTGTGGTGTAACAAGCAGGCGCTGCCCATTGTTGGATTTAAAGTCATACTGTATATAAAACATTTAAAAATTAAAATGGGGTAGTTTCTTATGCAGGGAATTTCGCAACAATTCACATTTCTCTACAGAATCTAACTTAGACTTGGGGAACATGTCAGACAAACAGCCTTCTTTCCTCAGATCCACCTTAGGTCCATAAGCCGAAATGGTTCTGGCCTCCTAATGCACAGCAATCTTTCTGTCGGACAGCAAATGGCTGAGGATTAGGGGCATTAGGGTAGAGGAACTTTCCTTAGAGTTTAACAAGCTTCACTCCAGGTTTATATCATGATTGATTCTGTGCTCAGAGCTTTTTTATCAATCCATTAGAGCACAGGCTGCAGCATGGCAGCCATCCAGACCCAGGCATTAACATCCCATCTCAGGGCCAGAGACACCGGGAAGGTCAGCAGGGTGGGAGGGGGCTGAGGAAACATTTACTACTCTTTTACAATTATTTCCATACAGCAGCACTGCAGTATATCCAGCATATTCAATATTTACTACTGTATAAGAGAGAAGGGGACTGCAGTAACATTTACTGCTTTCATCTGGAAAAGGGATGTAGACACATGGCTATTTATATTTGAACATTATAGTGTGCTGATACAGGTACAGCAGGATGAAAAAGACATTTACCACTAAAGTGGTGAGCGTGGATGTAATGTTTGTTTGGTACATTACACAGAGGCAGAAAATCACGTTAAAAAGTAAACTCTTCATTGCATCCATTGGATTTTTTGTATTATGAGTGATTAAAAATGAAAAATAGTCAAATTTCTTCCCTACTTAGGCAAATTTATTTCTGCATTAAACTGCAAAGTACACATACGACAAGACATGTAAATCTTAGATTATTACCATCCCCAACGGATAAAGAAATGTTCATTTTTTTCTGTGCAGTTCTGTGAACTCTCCATCTCAGTCCTGGCTCGGTACAGCAGAGCTGTGCATGTACCAGCACAGAGGGATAGAGTAATAGAGCATATTATGTCGGACATGAATATTTAAACAGTTGTGCATTCATCATACTTTGTTAATACAACAACTTATTCAGTGGCAAATTGGAAGTGGGCGACACTCATGGAAGCTCCCCTCCTCTGTTGTTTGACTGGGACAGCATTCATTAATGCTCAGTCATATTTATTGGCATAGCCCTGTCATAAGCAAAAGACAAATTCCAAAAAGCTCATGAGTTATCATTAAATCAAACAGTTATGGATTATACATTAAAAAGTAGCAAAGAGAGGACATTTAGAAAGTGCTACCTGTGAACCTTTTGGCAGTGAATCTAGAGACCACTTCGTAAACACTCAACAGAGTCCGCAGACTCCATTTCTGGAAAAAAAACGGAGGGCATGTTCATTCTGAATACAAGAGAGTAAACAAGACAAACAAAAGTATTAATGGAAAATGTACCAAAAAAAAAAAGAAAAGGAAAAAAAAAGGGAAAAGTGAAATTATAAAAATAAAATCAGCCAATACAGTTACACAATTACTGCTCCACAATAATAAAATAATTTGCTTTCTCGAATACACTGCAGTAACCTTGACCCAAATACACTTTTTTTTCAGATGGCACTGTAAACAATCTAATTGCATCAGTGCACCCACTCAATTAGACAATAATCCTTAATAAAGAATAAGATTAAATTGTGTTAATATAAAATGTTTTACCCATATTCTTATGTCCGCATACACTGACAGAAGTTTCTGCCTCTCTTCATTTTATATGAAATAATTTCCATCATTTTGCCCCCGGGATAATTGCATAATCTAATCATCTATATAGCCGTGTCGAGTGCTATACCTAATTGCTCTTGAGTGCTTCTGAAATCAAAAGGGAACATAACATAAAAAGATATTGTAGTAGTCTCCTTGCTGTGTGGCAAGGGTATTTTTATTCATTACAATGTCTGATTAAAGATAGTCATAACACAAGAAAGAAAGGACTAACAAGCAATTAGTGCAGCCCAATGACACCAAATACAGTGACTAATATATATTTTAGCTATTAGCAGGGTGTCAAAATCCTGCACATTAATACTCTGCTTCATTCCAGTGGGCTGTATGAAGAAAACAGTGTGAGTGTTTGCATCTGTATCATAAGTAATGCAGTGTTAACATAGAAAAGCACAGCCACTGCAAACTTATGCAGTAATTATAAGTGACATGAATAAGTTAATCAACATGAAATGCTCAGTAGGGACTCATTTGTAACTGTTAAAATTTCATATGTGAGAACAGAAGCCTCATCGTCATGCCGCCTCAGCCTGTACTGTAGCTAAGTTTGCCAAATTTTAAGATTTGTAGCAAACTAAGATAAACACTTATGCTACTTACAGACAACTTTCATTTGAGCTCATTTGTAACAATTTGATGTTAGTTAACAAGCGACTTATGACAACTTTAGACTACATAGGTAGAAATACCACTTTTCTACTTTGATGTGAACTCAAGTTGAGTTCAGCTCGAGTAAAATGTTACTTTGCTTCATCTGGTTCATTTTCATTCATCTGTTTTTTTTTTTGTCTCTCTGCTGTGTGTTTGTGTGTGATATAGGAGTAGGATTAGTGTTCGTGATTTGGATCCACTCCAAAATGTAATGGGTTCTTCTTTGGCCTATGCTACACCCTTTCACTAAATTTAATGTATTTCATGAAAGTAGTTTTTCTGTAGTGCTGCTGACAGACAAACAAATACTGAAAACATAACCTGCTTGGTGGAGGTAAATGTAATGGGTGATATAATTTGTTCTCAATCTGCCTACTTTTTCCAGCCTCTTTAAAGTGGCACTTCACAGATTGTACACATGAAGGTTAGTTTACTTGTCAAGAGGAGCTTTACTCAGCCCATAACAACAATTCTATATTGTCTTCTCAAACTCTCAAGGGAGCTTTCTAAAGTCTGGGAAAATAAACCTGATGTCATCAGGGTTATCTCCTTAGAATCTTAAAATGTTTTACAATCTCGGATAGAAGGAAGTGCAATACTAAATCATGCACCCTTTTAATAACTTAGGAAGTAAAAACTGATGGGCTGTTGAATTTAATAAATGCTCCTTCCAATAGAAATGGCAGATGAGTTATTCTCCCTGAAATGAAATCAATTTTTTTTGTCTTTACTTGTTTACATTTCAGCACAGCTGAAAGTATGCAACACATAGCAATTATCCACATAATATAACAAGTTCACTTCAAGCTAGATTTCTGTGCATGTAGAGAAAAATGGCCAAGAAAAAGACGCAGCAGGTGTTATTGAGGCTACTGTCCCCTCTGTCTTTGAAAACATGATGTGATATAATCAGCTCAGTCAAGACCAAATCAGTTGTGTCATCGATGTTGTAAGGCTAATGTAGTCAAAGGGACCAAATCACTTAAGTGCTTGCAGATGAAAGGCTGGAAGAGGAAAAAAGAAAAAAAAAAACACCACCGGTTGTCACTAAAGGTGGAATCAATGACCGCAGGGTTGTGACAATACCTGCCAGCGCCGTGTGATCAAGAGCAGATGCTGGAGAAGACTGATGGTGCCTTTTCTCCTCTCTTCTCGTCTCCTATAAAGAGGAGCAACAAGACAGATAGTAGGAGAAAAGGAGTAGCACTGAGGGACAGAGTTGTGATGGAAAACTGTGCTGTGGGTCTATAATGATGCAACTCTGCTATCTAAGGCGGATATAGATGACCCTCGGCCTCAAGTCACTTTATCAAAGCTCACAGTCTACGCAGGTGTTTATTCACTACAGCCACTGACATGCCACCATGTTGTAAATATCGAATAGCTTAAAAACTCCATCATTAACCAAGGTTTAATGAGCAGTTCAGTCATAAACAAACATTGCTCTTCTTAAAATATTCCAATCACACTGTTTACCTTTTTATATCCTATCCATGTTAAATGTGAAAACCCATTTTACAGGCTCAAATTAAAAACCTAAATATTAACTTTAAGAACTGCAGCTGATAAAAAAGGAAAATGCAGCGTGGATGATTGTGCCAAGCGATGTGTTGATATGTCTCCCGAGTCAAATATCTGTCTCCTCAATTGAGTGAATCTGGAGTCACTCAGCAGCAGTGGCAAACAGAGCAGCATGGGACACTGCATAGCATATTTATCCATATTGTTTTATGTCTTCCAGGGGCAATGGGGCCAGACAGCATTGTCTGCTTGAGAATAATCTATCCACTTCTGCATCAGAGCTGTGAGCCCACAGCTAGGAAACAGCCTGGAAGATGATTCCTAATGTATAGTGTACTTTTGTCAGGATCAAATAGGATTGGATGTATGGCTGAATTTGAAAATGTACTTTCTCATACCTCCTTAAATCAGGTTAGGAGCTCCCCTCTGACGTTCCATCAAAAGAATCAAATTCCACCACTGTGTCTGGGAAATGTTTTTAAATTGGCTCTGTGAAAGCACAGTGTCCATTCTTGTAGAGTTATGAGGCCTGAAGGTTTTTTTATTCATTTTAAAAGGAAGTAGATTATTGGGGTAAATTCAGACACAGCTTGTGTTTATGCTGTGTTTTGCTCCCAAGGGTGAAAATATCTGAAAGTATACCCTTCTGGATATTTCAACACTCACTCTTTTTTTCATATCTCTCATGAAGCATGACTAGTACCACTTCTTCTTGAGTGTTTTTCTGTTTGTTGCTGATAATTATGCTAGACTGTATCTTTTTTGTTTGCAAGAAATGCAAAACAAAGAGTCTCCCTGATAGAGGCCTTCATAATGTCTGCATGTTCAGTGCTTATTAAGTTTACCAGGAAAATGTAGATGAGATAAAGTCCCTCAGGTGCAGAGAGAGACAGAAAGAAAGAATTTTGTCTATGCTAATATATAATTTCAGTTTTTTTTTTTTAAAACACACTTTTCTCTGGGAATCTTTGTGTTCTAAATTTTTTACAATGAGTTCAAATAAAATTTTTGCAGAGCATACAGCATTTTGGCCAAATATTGATTCGGTTTTAATGATTTTGCATCCTGTAACAGATGTAAACCAGATAATGCAGAGTTAGAGTTTTATTTAAAGTGATGCCAAAATCTATTTACGCTTGCTGGGGTTGTAAAAAGTTTTTTAGCTAGCTTCTTCAGTGACTGGTCAGTTTGGACTAACAATAAATTCCACTGCAGAAAAGTTTTCATGGGAAAAATATAACGAATAAAATCATCGAGAGAAACTTCAAATTATCCCTGCGGCAAACTACATCTCTGTACCGTCTATTTATATGCTGAGTATGCTCTAAACAAAATGTGACTAAATGCTTCTTTCAGCACAGCCTTGGGCTTGAATAGTTTGATGGTTTTGATCAAATTTTGCTAGACACAAAAGATGCAGGAGGCAACACTAAAATGTTTAAGCGATAAGATCCCATCAGCTTTTCAGTGTGTGAGAGGAATGTGAACTCATGGCTGTCTCGTTACTGTAGGAAAGTTTGGAGTGAGTTTCTTTCTTTTTTTCTTTTTCTTTTTTGGACAAAGAGTGAGGCACAGGAAGA
Organism: Larimichthys crocea; assembly: GCF_000972845.2. NCBI lineage: Eukaryota > Metazoa > Chordata > Actinopteri > Sciaenidae > Larimichthys > Larimichthys crocea. The sequence continues at coordinate 3,368,148 of NC_040031.1, forward strand.
AAACAAAAAGGTAAAATGTAGAACACGGAAGAGAGAGAGCGAGAGAGTGGGAGACAAGTCACATCAAACAGAGGATATAATGAGAAGCATTCACTTGTGTACTGCATTATGCCCTTTGTAGTGTCAGTTTGGTTGCTTAATTAATGGCTTACTCAGGAAGCTCTCATTGATGCTGGGGATATTTCCAAGTACACCCAGTTATCAGTGCGTTAACATTAGCGGGAAAGAACAAAAATAGATCTATCTTTGATCCATGCATACCTTAATATAATGAGCTTACTTTTTAGAAGAGTATTAGTCTCACACAGGAAACCTTCTTACAAACAGATTAATTCTTAATGTCCACATACAATTGTTTTTTTTTTGTTGTTGTTTTTTATTCACAAGTTGTCGTAAGAGTCACATACGCTCAGTACTCGAGTTGAGGGGGGATGGGGGGGGGATGGCATCCCCCCTGTGGGGAAAAATGGTCAAAATCATCCCTCTTCTAAAATGGTCATCCCTTCTTATGTCAGCGGTTTTCAAAGTGCGAGGCGCGCCTCCCTTGGGGGGCACCAGAGGTGCGGCGGGGGAAAAAATAAAAATATATCTTACAAAGATATGTGTCTCATCACTGAGCGATGAAAACTCGGCGAGCTAGCCCCCAAAGAGTAGCAAAAAAATGCACAAAACGACACAGTATGTCCAGCGCGAAGAAACGCTGCTAATGTCTCCTGCTAATGTCTCCTGCTATGTCTCTGCTTTAGTTTGAATCAGTCATGAAGCTCCTGGTTGTTTACATAAAGACAAAGAGGCTCTGACAGTGAAGTGTGACCTCTTGGTGTGATATACTACTTTTGGGTTTACTTCATTCTGGATCGTCATTGGTGGGTCAAAGGTGAATGTGGGCGGTACTAATAGATTCTCCTGACTCTGATTGGTCGACAGGTGACAGGTGTCAATCATCCACACTCTGTGTTGTTTTAGCCTTAGCACCGCTAGCTGCTACCTGCTGCTTCATATTCTTTAATACCGCTTGTTTCAAACATCGCGTCGTCTTAAAACTCGAAGTCTTCTTTCCTCCTCCTTAAATTGTGTTTTTTTAAGTGAAGATGTTTTTTAACAAAAATGTGTTTAAATGTATTTAAATATGTTTAAAAACACACAAAGATGTTAAAAACATACACAAAGTTGTGTTTAAAAAAATATTTGAGCACATTCACAAATAAAGATATTTAAAATGTTTTTACAAATATGTTTAAAAAAGATGTGAATGACATGATGTCCATAGTTAAGTGGTTCTTGTTTCTTTCCGTTAAATAGTATTGTCTTGTGCAGACCATGCAACTGAGACTGCAAGCTATGAATCAGATGGGATTTAAGATTTGCCATGTCTAGCAAGTCACCCTAAAATTGACTAGAATACAGGAAATTGCATCTAAGAAATACAAAATTTTCTGGGGGAGGACCCCCAGACCATCCTGCTGGAAAATAAGTTACATAAATGAAAAATTTCACCATCCCCCCTAGTTTCATTTTACAACTCGACTACTGCATACGCTGACTTCCTGAAGTTAAGTGCTACTGGTGTATACAACTTGAAACACTTGTATGATCTTCACAGTAAGACAGAGGAGAAGTGTAGCACAAAAAGAGGTGGATAATGCGCTGATTGTCTCAGCCTTTTTCAGTGGATCGTAATCAAAACAGGTTTTAATTGAGGTGTTGATTAACCTTGCTGGGCTCTTGAAGATAGCAATGATTAGTAAGCTGTCTAACTGAATTATACACATACACGTTACATAACCGACAGGGAGACATGAGGAGTTTAGTGAGGAAAGGAAGATGATGAAGATCAGCAAATAAACAGGAGCATTCAGAGTGGAGTAAAAAGTTGGACTGAGAGGACAAACTGAGTAGGTTATTAGCAGAAAAGTCTAAGGAAGGGAATTAGGAAAAGGGTAGAGAAGCTGAATCTTGCTATGGCTGAGAAAGGAGGAAAAAACAGGAGAGAAGAAGGTGCAGGTCAGTTCAAGGTGGAGGGAGGAGTGTCTGAAGAGGGAGTATCAGCAGCAGTGCGTTACTTTTGATGAATGGAGGTCAGCTAGAGAGGAGAAAGGTAGGCTGATAACGACAGATAAGCCATGAGGAGAAACAAACACAGACCTCAGTCCTTCACGTCTAATGACCACCCCGACCAATACGTTTGGGCAGCCCACCAGCTGCCCAACAATAGTTTTAGACACAGGCAGAGTGATAACGCCAGCTTTGTGAGTCCACATCCGTACACTTTCCAATTCTTTATCTCCTCCCATTCACCCCAGTGAATCAAAGACCTGATGCCGGCCTCCGATAGGCTTGTGTTTAGCAGTGAACACCTGATTACAGGCATTCAAACTTAAATTGTATTGCAATTTGCAGTCTGTGAGAGCAAAGCATGATAGCACCACCATTGTTAAGTTGGTGCTCACTGACAACACCTGAAAAGGTGTAACCTCCCTGTCAATGTGGCACGATTTTAGCTTCAGGAGCCCGTGCATCGCATTGGGTTTCAATCTGTCACTGCCATGCATTGGGAAAACTTTGCTGTGGCTGTTGTTTAGACACGACAAACTCAAACAAAGACGGGAGAAAGTCACTAGTATATTCATGAAAACAGTCTTTTTCAAGTTTACTTACTGAGGCTATTAGACGAAACTCTCCTTTCAAGGTGAATGAACATGCCATCTAGATAAAGCTGAACGTGCTCAGATTGACATGCCAAATCCCAACAGGGAAGAAATAAAGTGCATTCAAATGAATTCTGCTGGATAACAGCTGGTGCCTGCAGCTGAAGCTCTTGTTGTTTTTCAATCCCTCACTTCACACCTCTCTTTTCCGTTCCTGTGCGGTGAAGTGAGAGGTGCGTGAGGTGGAAGTATTGACAAGCTTGCCAGCGAGAAAAGGGATTTGAGCAGACTGATGGTGAGGACTTGATACTGTCAGGGTTACGCCAACTCACTTACCACGCAACTCTACACCCCCCCCCCCCCAGGAATGTTGGATTTGCATCGCAATGGGACCCGTCTGCTTGAATAAAATGTAACACTAAAAGTTTCAAAGTCAAACGAGTTTGTCAGAGAAGTCCTCAATTTGTGATAGCAAGTGCCAGGAAACCACTTCACTGTTGTCCTCTGCTGTTTAAGAAGCAGGGATTTCTGAAGCGCCAGGGAGGTGTGCGTGCTGTTAGCTCAGCTCAGCTCAGCTCAGCTCTCAGTCGAGCAGAGCTATGAATAGAAATACTTTTGTAAATAAATGCTTGGTTTGATGTTTTGTTTCGCACCAACTCAGATTTCTGTTTAGGCTTTGCAGAATGCTTTTTTTGACTTGATAAATGTCAAATGTAAAGTTTATTTCTCCAAACTAAAAACTGAGTCAAATAACAGCCCCAAATCCACACAAACACATTTTATTCATGAGCATGTAAATTAAAGTTCCTTTGGGTTACTAATGGGTACTTAAGCCAGGTGTGTTTAAACTCAGAACCCATGGCGTGTCACTTCCGTATCCCGAGCTACATTTTGCAATAGGATGCTGAGTAGACATTACTGCAGAGCAGAACAGCATGGGAATTCAGCTGAGGTCATGATCGAGCTGAGTGTTGGTTCCACAACAGCAGCACGAGTTAGGACCCAGCTCACTCACAACTGCCTACATCCAGGAGGGAATTTCCTGCTGAATTAGATTTTGTTGCCCACACAACACATTGTGAATGTAGACGAAATGCCTTCCACTGTACACTTTGTTAAGAGACCTGCAGAGATGTCGCATAACACCTGATATATTCAAACACCTCAGAATTCAAGATAATACCTTCCGTCCAAACCCATGCTTAGCTTTGAGTGAGATTAATGGGTTGTATGGTAGATTATAATGCATCGTTTGATAAATACATGAGCATTCTTGGTTCACTGTGTACTTTCAATGACCCCTATATCTGCATCCCTTATTTCTGTGCTTTTATCAGACTGTTATTCTCTCTCACCTTTCCCTGGTTCCTTAGCTTCCTCCTTTATTACTCTGTGAATGTTGTATCCACACAGTGACAACAACCACCTACTGGCAGTAAAGGTGCTTCTTTTCTTTTTTTTTCCCCTCCTCGCTCGACTGCTCCTCCTCCATGGCGTGGTTGTGTGTTTACTGCTCCTGCGTTGTTTTACAGGCCCAGCAGGTGTGGCCAAGGTTCGGCAGCCCGAGCTTGGAACCAGATGGTTTCATGACTCTGGTGCTCCATGCCTGGCTAACCTGCCAGATGCAGGTGTCTAAGGCCCAGTCTGATTGATTCTCTCTCTCTCTCTCTCACTGGCTTTCTGGCTTAATCTCAGGCTGTGGATGTAGCCAGGCCCAGTTGGGTCAGCCAGACCTATACCGAGATGTGTGCACTGACATTTACCTTGACGGAAACAGAGTCAATGCAAGATTGAGGAGGGAAAGGAAATGTAGAGCAGGGAAGGAGAAGTGAAGGCTGGATGAAATGTCAGGCTACTGGCAGGCTGTCTGGCTCGATCATTGGCGAACCATCCAGCATGCATGCAGACACAGGCACATGCATATGCAAACACACATACAACAACAAAAAAAAACCCTGAAATGCATGTCTGCTGACTTGCTGGATTACTGGCAAATCCATACATGCAGACATGCAGGCAGACACACTGACATGCACATGTCGTGTATGTAAACACATCAATACTGAGAAGCAGGCGCAGAGGAACACACCAGAGGAGAGTATGTAACGGTTTAGCAGGGTTGAGACACAGTGAAGGTCACAGTGACTCTTATTCAGCTCCTTAGAAAACAGTTTGTTAAAAATTGTGGGAATATCTTAAACTGCACTTTACACTTCTTTTTTTGAAATAACATTTTATTGGTAATTGAAAAAGAGAGACAGTTGCAGGCTACACAGACAGTGTGGACTTGAAATGAATCCAAATAAATGGACTATCTAATATTAACGTCTTCAGGTGTCTACTTGCCATATGAAAAAAATCAAACTATAATAAATCTTAATAATAAAGACATTAGACTAAATGAAAAAAACAAACTGTGGCAGAAGTGACACCTCTCTTCTTACTTTTGCCTCCCTCAATCGCTCTTCTTCCTTCAACTGTCTGATTGAGTTTATTCACATATACGCACGCTGTGTGTACATACAGCTATCACAGCCTCTCTCTCAGCCTCTCTCCCCCTTACCCTCGTCAACAAATATCAGATCTAGTGGCTCTCTCCATCTCTATTTATCAGATGCGTTGTGGATTCTTGAGGCAGTATTGATTCCTACCAGAGGTGACATTTACCGTGCCACTGTGCCAAGTCATTGCCTTAATCACCTGACTGGTCCTTCACATTTGAACTGAATCCGATGTCAAACGTTGAGATGACCCATTATTTCTCCTCCTACACGAATAGAAGCTGACCGACATCATAGCTACAATAGCAACAACAGCGACTAGAAGCCACTCAGACATGTCCTCTAGTCGTCCGACTCTCTCATCAATACTGCTGTCTACATATTCCTGTACAGCTAGCTGTTACTCCATTTACTCTTTACTGCACTGCAAAGCGTTGACCTTGTGATGAAGATAGTTTGCATTTTCCCATATAACTAAGGAAAACAAAGCTCTTTTGATGTCTTGGTATGTTTCTTTTTTTGACTTTTGACTTTGTTGCTGGGAATAGACAACATGATCTAAATGCTGGAGGTAAAGCATATGGATCTTTTCTCCTGATTGAGCATTCCTCGGCTGCGCTTGGAGAGCTAACATAAACTTAAAGACCTCTTCTCCAAGCAGTTGTCAATAGACAGCTGTATTTATTTCTCCCCTATGCAAACTGATCTATATGAAACCAATCTAGCCCCCACATCTTTTTCTCCCTCCTTCAGGGCTCCTTCCATTTTTTATGCTATTCTTTCTTTACCCTCTATACATAAATGTAGTGTTACTGTGAGGTGAACTAGGTCAGTAATTCAGAACAAGTTGGGATGGATGCATGAAAGGATTGTAGAATACTGTGATTGTTGCTCAATACAGTATATACAACCAATACCAACACATGTGTGTTGTGTGCCTATATATTCATTCAAAATGAGTAGAGATGAAAATAAGAAGATAAGAAAATACTCAAATGAGAAATAATAATAATTAACTAAAACTAAGAGTAAAAAGTACACAGTATGCACCAAGTCAAGTATAGAGCTATGCATGTTGGATCATTTCACAGAAATAATTGCGCTCTACACATGTGGTGTGTTACACGCATTACACTAATATGCATACATATATCTATACATAACAGAAAATATAAGTAACACAGGAAAAGTAATTAAGTGAGACATAAATAAGAGTATGCATGTATAAAGTTAAACAGTGCTACATGATGATGGTGTTAAGAGTCAGACCTACAGTAGTGCTCCTTCTTGCACAGTGGGTGTAGCAATATGTTGATAAATATAGCTAGCTAAATGATTTATAGCTTAAAGTAATGCACCAATGTTTGAAATGAATGCCTAATCGGATTGATTGTTGGAATAGGTAGCTATAGGCTCTGGATAAATGATATGGTATGATGATATATCAACTTTTATGTTCTTAACAGTTAATATTCAGTTTAAAGTCAGTTCAACACAGTTGGACACACTGGACTGCCTGCAAAAAAAAAAATCTTCGGAAATGATCTAGGTAATCAATAACTTACTGTAATTGTTTTGTTACCTTTATTGAGTGGAATTATATATGTATATCATATGGAAGAGAGTCATAAATAATCCATCCAAGGCGGAAATAAGATGTCAGATGGATATACAAGTTTATTTATGTCCGACAGTATTGGATCCAAATGTTCTGAATTCAAGTGATCCTGCTCTCTGACGCTCTGGATCGCCGGTCTATTTGCAATTTGCCCCCACTGCTCGCCCTGTCTCTTTCTCACTTTGTTCAGACACACCGCTAAATGCTTACAGATTTATTTCTCTCTTTGGCTCTGTGTCGACCATCTCATTAAGCTGGTACACAATGCACAGTTTTCAGATACAGATAATTGTTTCTGTTGGAAAGATATTCACCCAGGGCTCTTTGTTTCTCCTAGACCAGACCATAACAATCTCTCTGTGTAGCACTCCTTTCTGGCAAAGTCACACAGAGCAGATCACTGCAGAACAATGATTCCTTCACTGAGACATCAAATAAGGAAGATGCTGAAGCAGAAACCTGCAGAAATCAATTCATACCCTTCGGGAGAGTAAATATTTTGAAGTTCAAAAAAGGTAATTTGTGTTCTACAATGACCCAGCTTAGACCATTAAACCTCAAGGAATGCCGTAGATAGTAAACATTTTTTGTAATATGGAAACTGTTGCTAGGAAACATGTTCTATCCAGTCGACTATGTAACCAAGAGGTCACTGAAGCCTTACAAGCTGTAGCACTTCAAATGCAACAGATTTATGGGGCCTATGTAATTGTATGCTTGACTAAAAATAATTTGTTTCATTTTTTTGTCTGTTTGTTTGTTTGTTTTTATTTTAATTTAATTTTAATATTCATACATGATGGAAAGTGTCTCACCCTGAAACCCAACTGGGTACGTCTCTGTCACGTCGCTGTTTTGGTCCGTCCTGCTCACGACTTCAAATCCTAGTGGGAGTGTTTCAGAAGCGGAGCGTTTAGCCCACCAGACTTTAGCTGCCTGGCAGTTTGCACGGGGTATTTTATTTTGAAAATCCACCGGATTCTCTATGCTGTTTCTGTGCTTCTGCCAGCTCGAGGTGCTCTGTGTAAATTAACGTGGGCTGCTCATGGCGTCCACAGCTGCGTATTCGGTGACTAGAATGGCCTTGTATCACTGCGGTGACTGCAGCGCATGTGCAAGGTGGCACATCTGCACCCAGCGGAATTTGGGGGTCAGGTTTATATTTAGGCTTATTTATGAGTGTGGTGTCACATCAGATATAAACTATAGTTTACTGCTTAGTGTATCCACTATATGCCACCTAGCAGGGTACCGACTGAATTATGTTGGTGCTACTGTATACCGATTCACCAAACTTCAGCACCTGAGGCCGCATCTGGTTGAGAGTTACAGAACTGAGAAATTATTTCCAAAACCTGCAAAACCTGGGAATATAATAGTATACAAGCACTGTGATAGAAAGAGAAATTGCAGCTTGTTCTTTAGCTGTCTGATCAGACAAACAGAAATTATTAATATATTACTGTTCTTCAAGGTCCCCTGCCATTTTATAACATTTACTCATTATGTATTGCAGAGCGTATTATTAGTTATACTCTGAATCAGGCACTGGGTACACAAATATTTTGTTTACCTATATGTGGATGTGTATTCATTGCAAGCTATATCATTGTATGCTGATCACTTAAACACCACATAAAATAGCCATCAAGCTTTAAATACATATATATGACCTTCCTTTCATGCATGTTGCATTTGGTTCAGGCATAAAAGTGAAACAAATGCATATGACACAAATACAAAAGCCTAAAAAGGGCCTGATATGGATCTCTGTTGGTAAAATGATGCCCGCACTATGCCTATGACCTCCTTCTTTTGGAATGATATTTATACTGTTATATTTTCTACGGCATGTCTGCTGTTGTATTTTTGATGCCATTTAAATACAGATAAATACCAATTTTTTTTTCAAGGTAACACTGCTTTCATTTGGTGTCATGAACATAAACAGAGTTTTGGGATATAATGATTAGAGATTTTGGTATAATTATAGTTTGAGAATGGGTCACAGTTTTGTTTGCTGCATTCCTACGCACACAACGGACACGTTTAACGAATTTCCTCATTCCACATGATTTCTGCCTTCATCAGATAGATTTTCATCTGCAATGGTGATTGTTGAATGACACCAACTCCCATGATACCACTCTACTTCACAACGTCATCAAACTATATTGTTTTGATGTGAGAGACCCCAAGCAGTAGATGTGTTTTTAAATGGTTCCTTGATGGAGAATTTTGTCCACAATAATAGTCCCCTCAGTTAACAACATTGTCATTAGCATTATGTTGCCTTAATGCTTTTGCTCTCCTACTGTGAGTCAGACTGTAATATTTCCCCACTTAATGGACATTAAAATGGGTGTTCATGTTGTTAAATGCTGCTGAGGGATGTTGTAGAGTGCGGCATGTTTGCAGGTATCCACTTTCTTGTGTGCACCTATAACCTGCCTGTATGTGTATGGTAATGACTTTTTCTGTATTTGCATGTGCGTCCCATGTACCCTTGCTATGTCGACAGGCCTCTGGCCCTTCACTCAACTTGATTGAATTTATGGACCAACAAGCATTGTATCCCACCTTGTCAAGACGCCTTGTGATAGAATTGAATTACCATTTTGACACCTACAGGAAAAAAAAAAAAACAAAAACCCAAAGTCCCCTGGGTGCAGTGATTACTTTGCAGGGACATTACATGTAATGACCTCTATGCCTGAACGTCTGCCAGGGCTTGTTCATCATGCGGACAGACCGCCATAAACAGCATAGACGCTGCTGTGGAAAAGTCTTGTTACTTGCATGATGTCTCACATAACTGTCAGTCCAGATCCAGTGAAATATTTCACTTTTCTAGAATTCAGATTTTTCCCATTAACTCTAGAAAAATGTTTAGGGTTTTATTATTTCCCAATAAAATGAAGTGGAATAGCCATAGCTCAATGCATAGTTACTTAGTTGTTAACTTGTTTTTAAATTTACGAATGATATTGACAGTTACCGTGTAATGATAGACAAAGGACGTGAATGGGCCTCAGCAAAGTTTTCTTCAACATAATATCCTTTGTCTTGCAGTGAAACGGCCCATTGATAAAGAAGACAGGTTTGAGTGATTTTTGCACTGCTCTAATGCTCCAAGATAAGAGACACTTGCTACTGTGTGTAATTTATGACTCCTATATTGATCTTGTCTGGATGGAAATGACGCTTAGTGCCATTTTACTGCCTTTTTTTCTTTTTTTTCAGTGAATACCACTTTACTTGTATCAGTAAGATTGGGGAAACGATAGAAGCATGTTACCGTATATTATAACTTTGTGACAGACAGCATCCAATTATAATATTCCTCGTCAAAGCAATGCTGATATCTCTGGGGAGGTTTCCCGAGGAGGGGTCAGGAGATATGAGAATGAGCAGGTGGTCGACACTAGTGACAGATGACTCGGTTTGGCAGATGCATATCCCATATGGCATACTGTATGGTGTATCTAATTACAGCACCTACTGTGTCAGAATAATCTAGCAATTTCCCAAATCGACTCTTGAATATTTGCAGTGGATTTTCATGTTGAAAATTCTCATTTCTCTGATCAAAATGCAATATTTACATACCATAACATGACATATTACACAGTCATTAGAAAATTAGAGAGAGGCAAGAGGGCAATATGATGGTAGAAAGCACTTTGCCTACTGAAGCATCAAGTGTCCCAATCTATCATCTCCCTTGTCTTTCCCCACTCCATACTGGCCTTGTCTAGTGTTATTTCAATCGAATATGGAAACCTTTTCACAATGCTGGTGGATCTATAATTGATCAATGGATTCCTTCACCTTCTTACTCTCTGCTTTCTCACAGTGTTTCACTAATCGTTTCTCAGCACACAATACCAAGCTGACTTCTTTGTTTCAGAGCTGCAAGATGTGCAAACGTGCAATTTTGCTTCTGAAGTGGTTCTTTCAATTGTATAAGGACGCCAAATAGTAGCTAATGCCAATACATTAAGATGGTTACTTATTCCTTGACCCCTGTCTTCTTATATCACAAGCGAAGCTTCTCATTATGGGGAATGCTGTCCTCAGAAGCATCTATATTATTACTCCAGCCAACGTTGGCTGGCAATCATCAAGCTTGTGTTGAGGGAAAGCACTACTAGTCAGTCAAGAAGAGGCCACATCCTCTTTGTTTTATGCAAAAATATATAGGTGTCCTTATGAGACACAAGGCTTACTGGATACAAAACCACAATTTGTCTTTCACATTTCTTTCAGTGCTTTGACTTGCACTGACTGTTAACAAGAGGCCCAGCCTTTCAACGACAGACCAAGGACAGTGGCTATAAAACTTACAAAAGCTCAGAAGTGAGGCAGCATGACTCATGGTCTTTTTTTAGGAAGAAAATATGAACCTTGTTCAACTTTTTTATGACCACAAATCACGTCATTTAAGTTGGCCAATCAAATGCATGCAAACGCACATTCCTGGTATATTACTTTGTGTTTACCTAGCAATCATCACAATAAAAAAAGAAAGATTTTCATTGAGAAAACCTCCAGATTTCGAAGTGTGTGCATAAAAATAGAGATTTTTTTACTGTGACATAAAGCCTCTGATGACCTGTGTTCATACCCGATTCTAGACTTTTTTTGGATGGATAGATGATGGGTGTTTACCTAAGGTCCATTGCTTAATTCTATCACCTTCACCCTAACCCTTATCATGGGCTTATTATGTTTTTTTCTCCATCTGATTACTGTGAATCAGTACAAAATCAGAAAAGAGTATTTATGCACTGGCCAAAGTTTCAGTCTGGAATTTTACCTGCCAATTTACAAAATATTTTTACGTTTTAAGTGTGACAGACTATGTCAGTTTTACATTTGAAGAAATATATTGTATGAATTTTCCATGGTGCATGTAGTCACCATTGATATTTTGTTAAACTTCAAATATGGATGAAAGCCTTATAAATCTTTAAGTAAGCAGGAACAGGTGACATCACATTGTACAGGATATATGTGAGTTCAATCTTTAATACATTATATTTCCCTTAAACTGCAATGGCAGACTGCATTTGTAAATGGGTCACCTTTAAAAAATAATACAATGAAAAATGGAAAATATGCAGCAATAACAATATAACAGCAATCTAAAAGAAACAGCATGTGGCTCTTTGAATTAATGCATCACATAGCTACATACGACAGGAGTTGTTATTTTTGCTCCCCCGTGTATCTGGTCCTACTTATGAGTATATATTTATTATTTGGTCTCTATTTGAGAATGGCTTTAGGCGCCACACTTAGTCCGTTTCCATGGAAACGCCCATCCTTTAACAGAGGGATTAAAGTGCTTTTTTCTGGCAACATTTTTGTGATTTGCAAATAAAATTAATGAAAAGTCATAGAAGGTAATGATGTTCATCTTTTAATTTGAATTCTAAATAACCATAACCATATTACCATATGACCTTCATAATGTGAAATGAAGAGAAAAATGTTAGCTATTGAACACACTCTTTTTCAGTCAAATGTTGGATTAAGTATGAGTTTATTTAATATCAGCAGAAGCCTAATCCACCAACATTGTGGAGCTAAGGCTAAGTTAGTATTGATATATTTTTCATTAAATGGTTATTTGTCTCTGTCAGCACTGTGATGAACTGGTGACTGGCTTGTACAGGGTGTACTGCGGTTATGGAAATGCATGAATGGATATCCATTCATTGCATAAAATGTTGATTATTGGCTACCGAGTTCTGAAGCTGTCGAACTTTGTTGTGTATTTTATCTTTTCATATTTTTATTTTATCAAAACTATAGAAACGGGTTATTCTGGTGGGCTTTGTGTGGCTCCAGAAGGGGCTGTGCAGAATCTGATGAATAAGTTCAAGTGATATCACATGAGTCATCATTAGTTACTGCAGCTGACTATAGGTTTTAAAATGTAAGAAATCTCGCCAGGATTCATCAGTTTTGTCCATTGTGAGTCTGACAATGTCATAAAAGTGCAGTGTAGTTGAGAAACATTTTGCTCGTAGAAGTATTCATTTTTCATTGTCACTGAATATTTATCTGCTCCGGCCTTATGTTGGTTATGTAGGATTACCAAGGATTAGGTAAAAAGGAATCAATATTTATTTGGTTATTCTGTCCTCGTGCCTGTACCTGTCACATTTATCTCCACAGAAACATGTTCATGTTCATTATTCTGACCTCCTGTGCTTTGTTCTGTGTGTTGCAGGTTGCCCGTGTGGGTGGCCAAGAGGATGGAGCCCACGAGGGCTGTATACCTGGCTTCCAGGTCAAACGCTACCAGGTGGCATACAGTGGACCTTTCCAGAAAGGCCAGGCACTTATACAAGGTCAGTAAAACCTATAGAACAAACTTTGATATTTAAACTCTAACTTTTGCTGTTTTATCTCTGCTCTTTCTCTCTCTTAAATGATGTCATTCAGACTGTCATATACATATAAACCCTGTCTGCCTGTCTGGCTCCTGAGGATAAGCAGAGCAAAAGCCAGGCTCCCTCTAGGTCAAGATGATGTGTGAATGTGAATGTGAATGTGTGTGTGCGTGTTTGTGCAGGTTCTTCGTTAGAATTCATGTGATTTTCTACAAACACGAGATAGAACTATAACAATAGCAACAATAACAACAATATAATTTGTGTCTGCAAATGAATTATTCTGCTTGATTGGATGATATTTTCAAAATTCTTTTTTTTCCCCTTTTGTTTCTCTCCTGAAGGCAGCTTCGGGCTGCTCAGTTAACTATGCGTGTCCTCATATGCATGTGTGACTATTTTGTTGGAGCTTGTCAGTCCCTATACAGCAGTTACCCATGCTCAAGTCGACTTAACCTTCTGGAGAACCCAGTCCCCAGCAGCCTCTGAGCTGTATTTTCCTTCTTATGCAAAAAATGTGATCTCAGCAGGTTTATAATCATAACATAAAAGATTTGAGATGCAGTTGGGAGGAAGGTCACTGGGTTCACTGCAGAGTGGTCGTTCTCATACAGACTCCATCTCTGAGCCTTTCGGGAGGCAGCCCTTTTGTTACTATAGTGGCCTGTCAGATTCCCCACAGACTCTCAACTCTCAACACCATATTGCCGCACAACTTATTGGTCCAGTCTGCTCCTCTGGGACTCTGGCAATGCCTACCTGCACAGCTCCTCTCCATCTCCACAGAGATCAGCAATAACGTCTGCTGGCTAGCAGTCTGCTCCTCTGGGGTTGTGAGTTATGGCTGCCGGCATGTCTCTCCACAGAGATCGTCAAGGTGCAGTAAGCTAACAGTAGTTTTACTGCGAAGCCGTGGAAGGTTTTCACTAATTCATTTGCTCAATAATTCATTCGCTTTTGCACTGACTTGTTTTATTTGTACAATATGATGAAATACAAAGGAAATATGTAAATTGAACGGAGAATAATTTATAGTTTGTTAATGCAGTCTGTCATTTATTGTGGAGCTTGTTTTCATTCCCCTCTCATTATTCAGCCACTTCTTTATTTATTTCATCATCCCACTGTGTTGCACTCCACATTATGAGGTTACACTGGTAGAATTTCATTACCTGCTTCAGTGACATGCACATAATGCGGTGAAGTATCTACATACACAGGATTAACACATTTTCCTCTTTTATGGCTTGAGTGTCATGCGTTGCTTGTAGAGGTGCTCTTATACGCCGCAAACTTTTTTTATAAGTGGCACTCCACTGACAGACAGCTTCCCCAACTGAAAATACATACTTTCCTACCTAGACGACAAAATATGACAAATCTGAGCATTTTCTCCTTCAATCTTCTTTTTCTTCTTTTTCGGCTTTATTGTGTTTGATTCGTCCAGCCAGTGAGGCATTTTGTCATCTTGAGGTTCAGTGGTGCGTGTAGTAGAAGACAGAACTCAGTTCTGCTTTAGTGCTCTGCTCTGGGACAACAGAGTGGTTCTATTACCTTGAATATGCTCCTGTCAGCAGAAACACCTCTCACCGTGGGAGGTCCCACTGCTCACAAGTTATGGACAGAAGCATTGGCATGCCAGTGCTCTCATGCACTTACAAACACAAGGAGTACATAAATATATATGTGTGGGCTTGTAGTGGATTTTTAAAACAAAGAAAGATCTGAGACACACATAGTGGAAGCTTGCATGCATGCTGTAAAGCATGTTGTTGATTTATAGCTGAATGTAACTGCACAACAGAAATGCTTTATGGTGTTTTACCATTTTAAGTGTGTCTTAAAGATTCAAAGCACTTAGGCAAACCCAGTGCCTCAGCAGGCACTGAAGCTGAACAGCATGCTCGAAAACAATAAAGCCATAATGTAAAATAACACAAAGAAAACTAAGGGGTGTACCCATGATACAGGCATCGGGGGGCTCCCAAATGAGAGCCCTCCCATAGATTGTTCAAGTGTGTTTCCCACAGTTCTATGATATTTATACATTTATGAAGATTTGCACTTCTAGAACACAGTTTTGAGGACTACATTATCATTTAAATTCACATTTTAAGGAAAGGTTTGTGATTTCTCTGAGATAGCAGCTTTACAGTTTACTGACTTTAAACACACCTTCCAATTAGAATTATGCATTTTCCAGTAGTGAATAGCGCAATAGTGGATAATTACAACCAAACAAGTATACAACCACTATGTGCTATACAGAGATGTATAGTAACGAAGTGGAACTACTTAAGTACTGTACTTAAGTACTAAAATGCAGTATCTGTACTTTTTTGGAGTATTATTTTTTTCCACTTTTACTGCACTACATATTTTTGATGAATTTAATACTTTTACTCCGATACATTTTTCATGTGCTTAATCGTTACTCGTTACTATTGTAGTGTCCAGCCGGACACGTGATGAATGACGAGGCGATATTGAATAAACTGCATTTATTGCTGAACGGTTTGGTTACAGGACTCGGTTACTGTCGGCCGTAACCACGCCAAAAAAACAACAACATAACTCACTCGTGCGCCATACGTCATACACCTGACACCCAGGTGCGCTCTCTCACCTGCTGCCCCGCCCCCTCGCTCTCGCATTCATTCAGACGCATTCACAATAATAAATATTTGAAATAATATAAACAACATTACTTGTACTTGTACTTTTACTTGTACTTTTACTTTCAGTACTTGAGTAGCATTTTTTTTACATACTTCTACTTGCAATACTTAAGTACAAATTTTTTTGAATACTTTAGTACTTTTACTTAAGTATGGTGTTTAATGAACACTTCAACTTCTACTCAAGTCAGTTTTTTGATATAGCACTTGTACTTCTACTCCACTCCTTTACTCCAGTACTTTATACATCTCTGGTGCTATAATAGTTGTAGGTATGTATTTATCTCCACAGCATGTGCCTGTGTAGCTACTGGTTTCAGTATGGCTCTCCCTATCTCTAAGTGCTGCCTTAATTGTTGCCAAATGTTATTTTACCAGAAGAACAACTTCTGACCTGTTGATCTTTTTAATTTGAATATTGTGCTTTTATTAACCTATAGATTTATTTATCGCTTATTTTTTATTACCGCATACATATTTACATGTTGTACACAAACAAACAAGGTGAAAATAAAGTTAAATATCATCAGAGATATGCCGTGAGAACATGAAAACTCTGCACATAAATTACATTAATTTGTATTGAATTTCAGGAAGTGGAAAACAAAACAATAATACAGTACTTTTCTTAGCAATATGAGGAATAACTCTAAATTGTCACTGTTGACTCAATTCTATAATACATACTAATTTGTATATTGCATATAATTTGATAGTGACCGTAATTTTGTTCATAATTTAGTTATTGTCCGTAAATTACAGTGCAGAAACATCCTAAACCAGAGATCTGAATACAAAAAATTGAGAGAGAAGCTCTAACAAACTGTTTACATAAAAAGTTTCAGAGCACGATTATCAATGTAACCATAGAAACTAACAATTATGTCCTCTTGCCTGCCACACGTACCACATCTATTGACTTCACGCACGCAAGAGGAGAGAGGGAAAGACCCCGGCACTGTTGGTAGAGGAGCTGTGGACTGCTCTGAGCACCATGCATGGGAATAAATTAAAATATGATGTATATTTCTCACCTTTTCCCTGATATTTTGAATACATCTAATAGTCTATTTTTTTCTCTAGTGGCTTTTTATACAAATTGGTAACACTGAACAGAAAATAAATGCTAAATAAAAAATAACCAATCCATTCATAAAATGAGGATGTATAACGGTTGTTGGGGGGTATGTGGGTAATGAGGGTAAGACACAACCCTCCCCCAAAGAATGCCTGGTTATGACATAAAGAAAGCTACAGAGAAGCAAATAGGGCACATGTTTTCAAAGTTCAACTTGAAAGATGTGTGATTCCTATTTATGGTTACGTCGGTGACTGCATTATAAAACCTGGATAGATCGATCAGATGCAAGCGTCCTTCCTAACAGCAATAAAACAGTATGTGTAAATGTCAGTGCATCTGTGTTTGTGCACAGCGTGGAGTGTGAGATTTCAAAGAAAAGTGAAAGGGAAAGCCATTTGTTAGGACTAGAGTTGTCACGATACTAAAATGAGTAACCACGATACTATACCAGACAAAGTATTGCGGTTCCGGGTATTATCGCGATACTGCGGCCTTTTTTTATTATTATTATTTTTATAAACTGCAATGTATTTGTACAAGTTAGTTTGAAACAACGACGTTTGTTTTTTAAGCAAAATTAGTGTTGCCACTGACGAAGACGCCACGGCAGACTCGCTGCTTCTGCCATGGTGAGTGTGTTGTCTCGTGTCTGGGCGAGACAGAACTTTAGCTTGTTGTTTGTTTTGAAGCGAGTTTCTATCGAAGCGGAGCTGTCTTCGCGGAGTTCGTTCTTGCCGGCAGAAACACACGAACAGCCAATCAGCTAACAGACGGGCGGACCCAGCGTGCGGAAACAGCCTATCATATCCCTGGACGTCACCAGTAACAGGCAAACAGCCAATCATTCAGCAGCTGTGTAGTTCAGTTACGGTTCCATGTTGGTTTGTTTACAAAGGGGTAGCATGCAGTGAGAAGCCGGGAGGAGAGCAGAGGCGGCCGCTATGTAGCGGAAACTGGCACCGGTAGTATAGTAATCCACGGTAGTACCGTCGTGTAAAATTTCTAGTATAGTAGCGACGGTTATGATTTGGCACCGCGGGGTACCGTGTATACCGTGGGTATCGTGCAACTCTAGTTAGGACAAATTATTCGGTACATTCACCATTATAGTATGTATGGATTTCGGGGACAGCATTAATACTTTTTTTTTTACCTTCGCACCATCCGTTTTGTTAAATTTAAACAAATTGTCTGCTGAGTGTAAGCGTGATTCATACAGAATGCCAGAGGCTGCAGCCGGGCCCAGTGACATATGCAGATTTATGTAAATTCTGCGCAGCCCTGTGCCACCTGCTGTAGACCTCTCTGTGTAATTACCAGTGGAGGGGCAGTCTGTTAGCGAGAGATACCTGTTGGTGCAGACCCGGGTTCAAGGACATCCATCTTAGCTAATGGCCATATCCAGGAAACAAACGCATCCACATACAGACTGCAAACATTCACGTTTTCTTCCTCTCTCTCATTCCTTGCTGCCGCTCCTGTTCTGTTCGACACTGATTTTGTCTGCTGATGTCATCTTTCAATTAGTGAAACTGACCTAACTCACACACTGAAGCTGTTAAAGTTTGTCCTGTGAAATCACTCTCATGACACACCTTTTCACATACATTCCACAGTGGATGTACAGACCGATGATCTGAAGGACACTTGAACTAAAACTCAGTACATCTGCACTACTAGAATGAAATGTTACACAACTAAACTCAGACTACCTCCAACCTATAGCTGAATTTGAAAAACCGTCCTGAGCAAAGCAGAAATACATTTCACAATATAAAAGACTGGAAATTGCTTTCTACCTAAGAGTTTGTTCAGGTGTAAGAGATGTTTGACCCGTTGGTGATGAATGCTATTTCCACTGGACAGAGAATAAAATGAAAAAAACTCATGAAATAACTGCGAACACCTGAATGAAGAACATTCTGTAGATGCACAAAAATAAACTGTTCCTCTGAATAACACCTGCCTTAAGGTTGAAGGAGGAATTCAAATGTGGGCTTACACCTTCATACATCTTATAAATAAGTGACATTTTAGTGTTCCAAATACCAAACAACATCTCTGCAGGGTCGACACACATTAGTGAGGCCAGGTACTGAATGACATTTACTGAAGGGTAAATTAGGTTCTCAGTTCTGAAAAGTTACTTTTATTTGCTTTTTCTTTCGGTCGGTCCTGCCACATCGGAGAGAAATACAGCATTGAGATGTATTGATTTTTGAGATGGTGTTATAGCTCACCTTAGTTTTGCAAGCTGTTTGTTTCTTGCCTTGCTGCTGCCATCACAGAGGTGGCAGAAAAGTTGATGCGGTTTAATGTCACCAACCTGGCAGGCTGTCAAAATAATGGCACTTCATAATATCGGTAACACTACGACTTTGTTCCAGCATTACAGATAATATGAAGTACCATTATTTCCTAAATTCCTTTTCTTTGCAAGAGGCCATCATAAGAAGACATTATGTTCTGTTCATTTATGCAAACCTCCAGACGAAAATGTGTTTCTTGATTTTATGGTGCACTGGGAAGCTATAGGGCATACCACACTGACAGCCAATAAAATGGGGAGAAGAAATGAGGAGAGCCACCTTATCTGTATCCTGCAGAGCAAAACCATGGCTCTGTGAGGCTTTACTACAATCCCACCACCAAACATGATCACTCATAAAAACATGGTAGCCTTTAGCATTCTGTATAGCATCACTCACATCCCTTAATTAAGCATTCCTCGAGATTTGACTTGGAAGAATGAATAATGCACCAGGAGGTGAAGGTCCTCTCAGGGCCTGGCACTGTTGCTGCATGTAGCAGTAAGACTTCCACTTCATGTTCAGCAGCAGTGTGTGGACGTGGAGCTCTCCTGGCTGGCACAAAGCCCAAGGCATATTAACTGCATTGAGCTCCGAAGACCTTGATGCTGGCACAATTCTTGTCTCTCGCTTGTGTTCCCTCTGACTTTATCATCGAGGCAATTTAAAAGTACTTGAATTGTGATATAGCCTCGTAGTTTTAGATAAATTGGACAAATGGAACAGCTCTCTCATCTGTTTTATTTTTGCTTCTCTACTACTCGGCTCTGCTTTTTAAGTTCAGTTGATAGAGCGTGTTGTCCTTTCTGGTCAGAGCGCACAATAATTGCTGTTCAGGGAAATGGTTACACCACACACACACACAAACATGTACTCATACACACTTACTGTATTTATCTTTAATCAAATAATCCATTATGCAGCATGTGAAAGATGAGTTCTGTGATTCATTGGTTTCTTTAGAGGTTGCTTACTTTCACGGCTATCTGTCGATCGAGACACGTGCATGTATGAAATGTGTTATACTGGCTACATTATGTTAATCAGCGTCCAATCACATCCTTTCAAGCTCTGTCATTGTTACTGAGTACCTGACCCTTACTTTGGAAAAACAGCAATCAGCATGAAAGCAGGAATACAGGCAATATATTTACCAGTAGTAAGAACATGTTTTCCCCATCTGCTTATTGGTATTGCTCAGTAAAATGCAACTGTGTTTCAGGCCCGTAGCCAAATGTATTTCTGGTATTTACATAAACTGAAGCAAAAAGTCAATTAGAAAGGAAATTCCCTGCATGGAGATGGAGCAAGGCTACACACAGTCTAGCTTGTGAGTTAAGAACAGCTGTGTCCCACACACTGTTGCCCTACTTACTAATTTTAGTGATGTAACCTGACCGACACCTTAATGCCACCCCAAAGTACCCACCTACTACAGCTACTTTGTCATCTAAAAAATGTGGATGCATGGATTGATGTTCTCCCTTCGCTTCTGTCTCCACGGCAGGGTGCATATCCTGATCACGCCACTCTCATGTCTGTAATGGTGTGGCATTAATCACCCTCCGTAGCCAGAGTCACCAGGACCTGCAGCTTCTTTTCCGGTGTATTTTTAATTTGACCATAAATCAAGGTGTGCTTTTGACAAATGACTATAATTACAAGAAAGGCCATTACTGGTATGGGTATGCACATGTGTGTGAATGTGTATGTACTGGTGCATGAGTGCAGATGGGTGTTTCTACATAAAATGTTTTTGTGTTTGTAAATCTGAGCATTGTATGTGCAATTTGTGCACTGTGAACATAGTATTCATTTGTAATAAATGACAATGTGATTAAGGAGTGAACCAAGAAAGGATCCATGTGGGTCCTTTGTAGACTTTAAACCTTTCATGGGTCAACTTGTGACTGGAGGCTTTTGGTAGATGGTAGCTTGGAGGGCTGGGGTGGATGGAGTAGCGGATGAAGTTGCAGAAAGAGGAGAGTAAATGAGGACAGGAGAGGAGAGGAGGGGGAGGAACACCTTTCATGGTACATGGCAAACCATCAGTGACTTTGACTAGAACAACACACTTTCTTCAAATGCTTCTGTATGCCTTTTAATACATGATTTACAGTTATATCCTGCAGCAGAATTTATGAATTATTTAGTCACTTCTATGGGGTACTTCAAAATGTCGCACACTTTATTCACTTTCACTGAACAATGTTTTTCATGTAAATACAAATGAATTATGAGCAATAGTAGCTGAGCTGTAGATGAGCTAAATGATAAGGTTTTAATAAACAGTGAATCTTTCTTTAAAAACAAAACAACAAAAAAAAAAGTTTTCTTTGAATCTTTTGATGTGGCTAAAAACAAGTTCTATGAGGTAAGTGGGAATTGTGGCTTTGGGATTTGCAAGACAGGCAGTGAGAATGAATCAAAACAGGAAAACAAAAAGAATCCGCTTGAAAGACACTAATTCTCCATAGAGCTGAGCTGAGAGTTAAGTTGATAATTAGTGATAATTGACGTCTTTCACATACACATAGTGTTCTTATTCATTGTTAATGTGGATATCTCAATAATAGCTGCTTTTAATAGCCTCATTCTCGTCAGGAAAAAAAAAACAAAACAAGAAAACAATGCAGCTAAAAAGAGCAACAAGGCATCACATCAACTCATGTTATAATTATATGCTGTCAGTCTGAATAGTTAAACTACATTATGTGACTTTATTGATGCTAAGAGATTTCATTCTGTAATACCTACAGTGTTCATTTTCATATGACATTCAGACTGATATCTCACCTTTTTGCCAGCATCTGCTGCTGGCATCTTGCTCCACTGGCACACAAACTGGCATCCGAGTTCCTGAGAGGCTGCCTGTAGAGGCTGCAATCACAGGGCATCCGGGGCACAGGGATAGTATTGCCAAGATCCCATCTGTAATCATGGTGCAATTGGCAATCGTTTGATATACTATTTGGCTGTCTCGTCTGTGTGACGGTCCTCTGTCTCTCCCAGTTTCTTTTTCCTTCTTCCACCCCTGAAGAAGATCACTCTTGCTTCCTTCCTCCACTCCTGTGTCATCCCTGCCCCCAACCTATTTAACAGGGAAGAATTCCGAATGCAAGTTGCAGTACATGTGCTTGTAGGTTTAACATCATTCACAACACTCCTGGAATGAAAAATAAACCCCACATGTTTAATTCAATGCAGGCTGTTCACTAAGAGGGTGTTCATCAATTAGTAACATGAGGCTTTTAATTGCAGCTTTGAGGGACTTTAGGGAGCATGTTTTGGCAAGCAGATATGAACTGTCAAGATTAATATTACATTATTCGGACCAGACACTGGCACATCTTGATTCTGCAAAGAACTGATTGCCTGAAATAATCACTGCAGTCAATCAGAGTATTTTGCACCAGCTGGGAACCTGCTCAAGAACATCTTGTAGATTTGCTATTAAAAACACTTCTTTTAATTTGGTATGATTTGTAATCATCATGTATTTGTTTTTTCTCACATCTTGAGACATACATTAGAGGTGACTACCTGGGTGTAGGTGTAAAACTGTACACACAAAGGCTGTGCCAGCCATTGTTCTGCACACTATTACATTTTAAACAGTTGAATTTATTATTTATCTTTAATAAATTCACAAGTCAGCCATAACATTATGACCACTGACCAGTGAAGTGAATAACACTGATTGTCTATCATTGCACCTGTCAGTTGATGGGATATATTAGACAGCAAGTGAACATGTTGTCAGGTGTTAGAAGCAGGAAAAATGGGTAAACATAAGGATTTGATCGACTTGTCAAGGGCCAAATTGTGATGTCTACCTGTAGGTGTCAGAACATCTCCAGAACTGCAACTCTTGTGAGGTGTTCCTGGTCTGCAATAGTCTTTACCTATAAAAAGGGGAAACGTGGTAAACCTGCAACAGGGTCATGGGTAGCCAAGGCTCATTGGTGAGCGATGCACTGTGGGAAAAAGGCAAGCCAGTGGTGGCGATGTGATACTGGACAAACATGTCAGATCCATGGTGGCCCCACCTCACAACTTGGTGCTAGATACCACAGCACGCCTTCAGAAGTCTAGTGCAGCCTGTGCCTCGACAGGTCAGGGCTGTTTTGGCAGTGAAAGGGGGACCTACACATTATTAGGCAGGTGGCCATAATGCATCTGTGGTGATAGGATACGAAAATGCAGCCTTGCTTTAGCTCAGACATTTGCATTAACGACTCCATTCATGCGCCATCATCAGTGACACATCAATCAGCTGCTTGGCTACAAGCTGTCTGGGAAAGTCTAATCATATTCATCCAGGTGAGCATGGTGGCTTTTACAGCTTAACTCTTCTAACTATTGATGTCCTGGTGAACCCAACCTCCTCTTTATGTCTTAAAGCTTTTCATAGATTGATTTAACTAATATTTAATTCATCCATTTCTTAAAAGCAGAATGAGTTCTCGCAGCACGACCTTCAATGATACTTTGAGAGCTCTGCCAAAGCATAGAAGATTTTATGCCAAATTTAACTGTATATAACATTTGCATGAGAATCAGAATAAAGTGGTACACGTCTCAGGTCACTGGTAACATTCCCAGAGGAGAGTATTTTTCCTACAATAGTTAAATAGAGGCTTTATGGTCTGTTGCATTTACTTCTCATCCAGCTGTCTCCTCAAAAGCCCTACACCTGCATTTTAAGTGTTCAAACATTGATTCATTTGAAAATGACACAGTAAATAACACTTCTAGTGTTCAAGGCAGATGTTTCGGTATTGCTTGTACCATACTAAATATTTAACTTGATGAACTGGTCTAAAGAGGAAGTGGTCATTTATGTATGCATTGTCTACTAAAGGAGGGAAATAATTCTTGGAAACATGACATTTATGTCTGATTTTGTGCTGTTTTTATTTCTTTTTTTTAACCATACTCAGGAGGTCAATATGTCCTGTTTGCTTCACTGAGCACTTCTAGCACTGTTTCAAACAACTGGACACTAGATCAATAGAACTTTCCTGATGTGACAGTTTGAGAAACCTTGGTTCCATTTCTATAAACATGAGCAAGACTACAATAGTTGTAACAGTTTTATTGATGAAAATAGTATGAAGAGCATACTTTGTATTCTATACACTATACTATATTGTACACACAGTTTGATGAATGGCAACTCAATGCATTGATATCCACCAGATATTTAGCTCCAGGAGATTTGGCAAAACATGTCAGTACAGTAAGAAATTCTTCCTAACTGTCAGTATGGACACTTTGATTGTTTGCAAGTCAAATTGTTAACTTAGATTATTGTAGATTTTGCTCAGTGTAAGGTTTACAGTATCAATCAAATATAGGTTATATATACATGCAACAACATAATGCCACAAACTATTTATTATAATCTAATGGCTGTGGCAATTTAGCCTTTCAGGATGATGTTTTGTTTACACAGGTTAAAAAAAAGACCTTTGTTCCTCTATTTGATGAGCTTATCAGGATGTCACTTGTCTAATATCCTGTATACTTTAACAAAGATGTATCGATTTCAACAGCTTTTCATGAGCTAAACTCTCTAGGTCTATTATTTACATCTGCCACGTCTGTTGTAGGTAGTAAATGTGTGCTTTTGTGTGTGTGTGGGTGGTTGCATGTTGTTGTTTCTTCCATTTGGAGTTAGGTTTATATAATATAAACATGTGTTTTCTCAACAGCAGCTGCAGAGGACAGCCATCAAACAACCCACATATTTCTCTTTCTTTGATTGTCATAAATAAACCATCTACACAGGTATCTGTGTCTCATTATTTTATAGCCCCCTCTCCATGCATTCCTTATATAATTTATTTCCACGTGCTACAAGACATATCACTGTAGGAAAGTTCAATTTTAGAAACAACACTTAGACAGCCGTTTTTGTGTTATTTTAGAATACCTGCTCCTACATGATAAGACCACAAACATGTGCACTGAGCCAATTCCTGAGTTTTCCATTTGCAAAGTGAATACAGATGTCATTCAGGATTGGAACTGCTGTCTCGTTTTCTTGACATTTTCATGCTCTATCTTTGGGTCAAACCTAACCAGAAATAAACTGCTTAATAATCTCGCTCAAAAGGAAAAGACAGCATATTAAATGTGATATATTTTCGATAATATATATTTTTTGCTTCTCCTTAAAAACCTGTGTGTGTAAACACAAGTAGTGCATGGGGAGACACATTTTGGCAATATCTTGTGTTGCTTATCTGTATTTGTATCTGTACTTGTTCATCCAGCAACACGTTTTGTATTTATATCCAGATACATTGAGAAAACACTGAAAATGGAAATCAGCCATTTTGTCTGTTTCTTTGTAACATGCTGCTTTTATTATAATGCGGTATAACACCATTATGGTCATGGCTTTCAGTGATTTATTAACAAATGGTAATATATATGATGATAATGTCTTAATAATATAAAACACATTATTTCTAATGCACAGTTAAAACACGTCAAGTAACAACAGTTAGTGAAATACATGTTTTTATTGTTCCTGCTTCAATCTATTTTTATAGACCTTTTCCGTTTTCCTCAGCTGTCTTCATGAATCATATTCTGCTACAAGTAAAAAAAAAAAAAGCAAGCTTTCCATTAAGGAATAGGCTATGAAATGAGTATTCCCACAACAAACTCATATTTCCACATTTATTCATGTCATTCCATCTCCCTGTGTTCTCTCTCCTCTCCATCACTGATAAGGCTATTTCCAGTGAAATATGTTGCCTGCTACAGTCTTATTTATCCATCATAACATCTAATTAAATACAACATATCTTTAAAAATGGAGCTTCAGGGGTGACTCTGATGCTTTCAATCCTTTGTGGTTTTGCTCATCAAATAAAAATGAAATACGATTTGTCCAATGAAAGGTCTAAATGCAGACACTGGTGTGATATCATTGGGGAACCAAAATGACAAGAAAAATGCTATTTGTCAAACCTCCAGATCCCTGAAAGTGCACTTTTGACTGTGCCAACAAAAGGCCATACCTCAACAAGACCTTCAACCAGACATTTAAGTGAACTGTGAACTTACTCACTAAGGAGATAATGATGACTGCTGTAATGGAAGTGACAGCATTACTTTGTGTCAAAAGTTTTGTCCTTACCCATATGCTACTTTTCTGTCTTTGGCTCTTGGCCCAGATCCCTGCATGGCTCCTCTTGAGTGGCCAGGGAAAGTGCTGAGTAACTTGGTTAGAGCCTCAGGGGCTCAACCTGGGTGTTACTGGCTTCCTGAAAGCCTATTGATCTGCCTGAATGCTTGAATGCGTTGCTGGATGCCTGTGCATTGCTGGATGTCAGCTTCTGTGTGAAATTACGTCTGCTTATGGATTTGTGTGTGTGTGTGTGTGTGTGCACGCTTATGTGTGTTTGTGTATTCCTGCGTGTGTGCCTGTAGCGCAGAGTTGTTTGATTGACGGGTTTGGGTGTTACTGCAGTTGGCGGAAGTTTTCAGCCTTTTTTTTCTGCTTGGCTGTTAAATGGGTTGGCAAATATCCCCTCCTCTGCTTTGGCCCGAATATACTTTTAAAGACAGCCATGAAGTTGTGTGCACATACAATATGCTGCAGGTGCACTGGTGCTTTGAGCTGCTCGGGGGGTGTGTATTATTGGAAAGGCATATAGCCATATCAAAAATATACATGATCAGATGTCTAGCCATCTGGCATCTAATTTAGTCTTGTGCATCCAACCTGATAGATGTAGATCAAATCTTTTGGTGAGGTTCTGCATCCAAGCATCCCAAGCAGCATACCTTGTGTCATTGTATACTGTCAGTATACTCACTGCATCTCTTGTATCTGTGGCAGTGTTTAAAGTTAGAACTAATATTACAGAACAGTTTTATAAACCAACAAATGACATAAAACAAGTTATTGGGAAGACATAATTTCTCATTTTCTAAATATAAAACAGCAAGTACTTATGTCAGTGTTGCAGTTTGGTCAGATTGTCTGAAAACCCTGTACTTGCTACAGTGTACACGAGTTCAGTGAATTACTTATTTATTTTGTCATTCCAGTTTTAACATCAGAACATAATAGAATGTAGGCAGATCCCTCAAGCGAAGTCTTTCAGCACTACCGAGTGGAGTCTTCATAAAAGACTGAAAAAGTCCAAGAGGCAGCCCTCAAGCACTTTCACAGCAGGACAACCTTCTGGACTTTCTGGGGACTGTGTCAAGGCCTGTTGGGGGGGACTAGTCCATCAACGTGAATCATTCATGCTCACATGACTTAACAGAAATGTTATCCCTGACCCTAAGTTTGAATAAAGATTCAGAGAACTGGGGATTTTCAGTGGTCAGCATGTAGAACAAGCAGAAACAATCTAACATTTATAGCTCCAGTGCATTAAGAAGTCGACTTACTGTAGAGTGCAGCACTGCTGCAGTAGTCAGAAAGCGGTTACTCACACTTTCTATGACTTCTAGGAGTAAGAGAGCTTCCTCTCTTACTCCTGCAGTGCCGGATGGTCAGTCATATGCAATCATATTTGAAAGAATATGGGATGACTTTCAAACCTTTGAAATTTATTTTGGAACTGAGTTTAACAGTGTGACAAATGACACTTTCACATCCTGTAATCTGTTTATCATTTATCAGCTCTTGATAGCCAAATCCGCTGAGAGTTTGTCTGTGGTTTATTAATCCATCACTGATTTGTGAACCTAAGTGACTGGTTTTCTGGCTGGTTTGATAATTCATTTATAAAATAGTAGTGAATTTTGGCTGAGATTTCTGAGGGCTATATCTTAAATCGGGACAACGTGGTGCTTGTTTCCACCTAACACAGCTGTCAATTTAAATCCCAGCTGTTGTATAAGTAGCAAAGGTGCTTGTAACCCATGGGTGTGTAGTACGAATTGACCAACAAAAACCTAAAGCCAATGGCACAATATTTTCCTGATATTTAAAGAGATCCTGTGATTCAGATAGAAAAATAGTGCCTAGGTAGGTGAGTTCTCAAGGAATGGACATTCTGCTTTTTACACAGGCAGGGACGCTCAGCAGCACTCCTTATCCTCATAAATATTGGTGCATTTGCTCATATGCGGTTAAATGGAGTTGTTCCTGAGGCAGAAGATTGGAAGACAGCAGAGGCAGAGGGCCCACGTGACACGTCACTCAACAAAAACAAGTACAACTGTAAATTTTGCTTATGCTGCAAAGCTGACTGAACCGACTGATCTATCTGGACTCTCCTCTCAGAGGATTTGGAGACTAATACCAACTACCCCTATGCACTCCCACTGCTGCCAAAATCAGTGCTGTGCTGTATTTCTTTGCAAGTGACCAGCCTGAGTTTTATATTGGAGCTATGAGTGCATAGGTAAAGCTGGCGTTAGAATTCAAATCATCTGCCAGGAGATCACAGATGTGTGTTACAACCTGGCAGGATAGGCACATGATCACTGCCATAACTTAGCTCCAACTTGCAGAATCTGCTGTTTAGATAGCAATGAGCCAGGTGCGGGTACACCTGGTTTTTAAAGAGAACGGGAGATGATTGGTTTAATTTATGTTACGCCCAAAACACACATATGATTAATTAAGAGACTAAATACAACCCCCTTGTGCCTTGCGCCTTCATTTGCTTGCAGATTATAGGCCGTTTAACCAGCAAAGGTGGAGTTGGACACATCCTAAATGCACTTGCATGTCATGCCATGCACTACTGATCATTTAAATAGAGCCCAGAGAGTCTCCTGCAGAAGTCATTTCCTTCATTGTCTGCCTGGTGGCGCAAGTGAATGACTAAAGATCGTTTGTCCTTTTTGCTGATATACAAATCAAATACCTGTTGAACTGAATACTATGCAGTGATGTACAGTAACTCTGAAACCAACCGAACATCTGATGTGCCTTTAAATGACTAAAGCAATGATTCTGTGCGTCCCCCCTCTGCCAGCTATCTCAGTATTATCTGGCATCCATCCCTGCCCGAGCCCTCTTTGATGAAACATTTTGCCCTGCCGCTAACAAACAAACACAGGCTGATTGAAGTTTGTTATGGTGCTCGGAATAAACCGCACTCCCTCCCTTGAGATCTGTTGCTGTGGTTAACCTTGTCAAGCTTGGCTTCAGGGGGACTCAATCACATGGATGCGCAGATACATTTTCATTTATATTTTCACATAAAAAAAAGGGTGAAGAGTCCAATGATGGGATTCGAAATAGGAATTTAAATGAATTCATATTTAAGCAGGTGTAACCTTGAAACAGGCAACTTCAAAGACCAAGCCTTTAGGCCTAAACATTTCCAGCTTGTGTCGAGGCAGCAAGATGTTTGCTGTTGCTGTTATGCATGCTATTTACTTTATACTATTTACTAAAACCTTGAACAGTATATCTTTCCACTGATGGGCTTACCAGCTTACTGATGGAATGTATGAATTCATTAATGATATTAAAATAATAAATTGTTTGCTTTTTTTCACTTTATTACTTGCTTTACAGCAGTAATCACTCACTGAGGAATGCCGACAGGTTCACTTGCTTAAATCATGCAGTGGAAAATATGCAACACTTCAATTAAGGCATGTGTAAGATACTATATACTATAAGTTGTGTAATCCCCTGTCAGGATCTGTCTCAGACCTCTTCTTGAATCACTGCTGGTATAGTAAGGGCCTGGTTTTATGGGTTTAGTTTTTATCTTGTTTATGTTTGTAACTGCGAGTGAGTGACAGAGAGAAGAGAATTCTGTCTCTTACTTATTTTGCATCGTGATGAATGCGGGTGATTATAAACAAAAGTGTTGCATCCCGTCAGGGGAAATACACATTGCAATTATGGCGGAGAAAAGATGCTTGGAAAACCCTGTTAAAATCTAATAAGCCCAAGGTTCTTTTTTGTTTGCCTTGCATTGTCAAGGCTCAATATTATGATCGCAAATATCCAAATTAAATAAAACTGAGAGAAAACAAACAAACAAAAACTACTAGATACTGTATGTGGATCGGAAGTGAAGTGTTTTCTTTCCCCAACATCTATCAGGAGAATAAAATACACTGCAGTTATTTAATGCTGCATGCAGTTAAAGAGCAGTGACTGTTATGATTGCAAATGTATACTGTTTAGAAATTACCCACAGCAATTTAGCATGAATTGGCTCTGGCAGTGAAGCCTCATCATCTGGAGCAATACTGATTTCTGCAGTCCTGCTATTGTGAAGCAGCTGAAAAACCACCTGTGCTTCACATGGATCATAACATCTGACCATAACTAACACCGAAACCCCACAGGGCCCTTCCACGGCACGTTGCTTAAGCATCGTGCATTTGGTCTGTCCTCCATGCAACATCAAACCCCTCCAGGAGCGTTTAAGAAGCGAGCGTTTAGCCCACCAGACTGTGTTTACTTGCTCAGATTTGACCATTTTCCCGGTGTATGTTCTTCTAAAGATGCTTCTACATGTGTATACATGCTGCATAGTTAATTAGTTTAGCTTTTGTCTATTTTTACGACCGGCAGTTTGCACGGGGTATTTTATTTTGAAAATCCACCAGATTCTCTATGCCTTTTCTGTGCCTGGCTTCTTAGTCGAGCATAGAGACGCGTCTGAAATGGACCACAGCCAGTGGGTTGTTTTTTTTTTGTTCAACAAAAGTCTACAGGTGCCAGTGAAGGCCAGTCAGTTCACCATTTGCAACAAATTCACAATGGATGGCCATGGAACTGTACAGACATGTATGGTCTCCACAGGAATGAATTCTCCTGACTTGACAGTTATCTGACAGCAGATCAAAGGTTTTCTAAGAAATATCTCAACATTTACTAGATAATTGGCACCAGTTTGTTTTCTGGTCATCCCCTGAGATTTTGTGCTTTTAAACTAAATGTCCCAACAACTATTAGCTGGAATACCATGTGGTTTTGTACAGACATCCAAGTCCTCCCCAGGTTGAATGGCTGACATTTCATCTATTCAATTTGTCCGAACTAATGACATTTGAAAAATCGTGGTTTTATATCAGTGTTAAACAATAATGAAAGAATGAAGATATGTATGATATGAGCACAAGTCTGACACCGAATTCTGGACTGCATCTGACCATTAGTTAGTTCATGTGATGTTTATTGAGCATCAATTATATCTAATAAGGCCTGGTGGATTAAAATGAGTCTAATAAAATTGTAGACAAGTATTAGGTTCATTATTTTGTAGAAACTGTGTGCATGTGTGTTGCCTGGTGGCAGTGTCCTGGCATTCCTGTCCCAGTGAGGTGGACATGCTGTAACTCAGGGCGATAACAAGGAGAGGATCACCCTGAGCCTCATGTGAGAGAACACTGAACCATCATTATTTCACTATAATTACTCTATCTTTCTCTCCTGCTTACTCTCTCATTCCTCTTCTGTTGCACTTTTACTGATTTTTTTCGGCAGAAAGATACAAACAGGGACCTCAATTTACAGAAAGGGAAACAGACAGCAGACTAAAACTGTAGAAAATGAACCATCTCTGGTTGTTGGCTGGAAACAAGGAACCTTCGAGATCAGTGTAACAAACCGGATCATCAGATCACAAAACTAAACCATCCGCTGCATGGAGCACTAGGTCTTCTTTGGCACAACGCCAAAGAAAACCTTTTCATGTGCATGATAAAAGATGGTGATCCGAATTCACACGAGACTGCCATGATAGCTGATAGCTTCATCTGTTCACAGTTTGTAAAATGACTAACTCAGCTGCAAAGCTGTTCGACACTGATCTGTTTCGTAAGTGTCCTCTTATCATAATCAACTTTTGCACAATTCTAAGCCGGTGATTCAACAAAATCTCTAAACCAAGTAAACAACTTCAAGAATGTCAGTGCACAGGGTAACTTTTCTTCTGTTTTGACAGTTTTTATTGTAGTTAAAAAAAAACAAAAAAAAAACACAAATAATATTTTTCTGACGGCACAAGTTGACATTTTAAGGGCCTGTTATTTGTAAGAACACTCGAGGGGTACGTCATGTGTTATAATTAGCTAGTTATTTTTGCGTTAGCAGAAATGCATTGTACGCCGTGACAGAGGACAGCTATAAAACAATGAACTGTTTGATGCACAATGGTTTAATTACCGTGTCACACAAAAATAGCTGTGCAGAATAATGGCGTTTTAAAATGCATTTGTCCAGTGAAAAGGAAAGTGTTTTCACATTCTTGAAAGAAAAGTAATTTAAGTGTAATATGTACATTTAACTTTTGATGGGAACAGAAAAAGTTGTTTATCTACTGTACTCATTTTGCAGACACAGCCTCTTGTTACTGTTTGACATTCAACTGGCACAATTTTAATTATGTCATCTAGCTGTGCTCTGATTTTCCTGAATGCTTATCTTGGGAACCATCCGTTTTCCATAAGCACTTATCCTCATCAGGGTCACAAGGTGCTGGAGCTGATCTCACCTGACGTTAGGCGAGATGCAGAATACACCCTGCTAGTTTATTACAGAGCTTACACATAGACACAAACAACCATTCAAACACATTCAAACCTACCACCAGTTAACCTATTATTTCCCTTCATGGATTAATAAAGTATATCTCATCTCTATTAACTGCATGTCTTTGTTTTGGGAGGAAGCTGGAGAGAACCCACGCAGACATGTGAAGAACATCCAAACTCCACACAGAAAGGACTCAAGTCCTTTTGCTGTGACAACAGTGCTAAGCACTGAACCAACTCCCAGTGAGCATATGACAGTAGTGGATGGAAACATTCACATTTTCACATTTTGTTGGTGAACATTTAGCAAATATGTTTGTTTTCAGCATTTTGCAGCTTTTCATTAACACGGTTTTGCTCATTAACTCAATGTATTGATAAAAAACATAATCCAGCATTAAATGTCTATCAAAACATATTTTCCTATTGCAATATGAAGCCATCTTGTGCTTTCATTCAAATCACTACATAAGGTTTTGGCTGCTCATTCAAGCATTCATGCACACACAGAAAAAGCTGGCCTGACCCTACAGAGAAATTTGGGGTTGAGTGGCACAATTGTGCTTATGTGCAGAGAAATAGTGATGGGAATTCTGGCTCTTTTTAGTGAGCCGGGTCATTTGGCTCAGCTCACCAAGAAGAGCCGGCTCTTTGGGCTCCCAAGTGGCTCTTCATTTTACCACTTCTACCTCATATAATTCATGCAAATTTAGTGCTGTTTTTACTTGTGATTTGTATTTGAACGCATATATCACTTGAATTTCAATAATTTGCTCTAGCCAACTGCATTTACAGTTGTAAAATCCCTTGTAACTCCCTGAAACCACCCAATGAATGCACTAACTTGCTTGAAGAACCACTCTGCTACACAAAGCAGATAGAAACGCCTAGAAAAACCTAAGCATAGAAATTTAAAAAAAGGACAGCTATTAACATTTTATTTTTTATATTTATATAAACACACACACACAGTACTGAAGAGAAAAAAGAGAAATTAAATAACAGCATTAAAGTAAATGTGTTTGTTATTGCCGATCACTGACATCTGGACAAATAAAACCAAAATGTTTTTGGTATAGTGTAAAAAATGATATATCTTTGCACCACACTCCTGTCTCGTCTTCACTCCCCTCTCTCCTTCAGCGTGTCTCCCTCTTCTTGTCTCTTGTCACCTTTCAGCGGTGCTACCCCCGCCCCTCCCTGCTTGGTGGTGTGCTCCTTGTCAATCCTCACATGATTGGTTGCACAGCATGCACGTGACACCCATAGCCAATGCCCGCAGTGCCTGCAGGTACTTTACCTAAAGAGATACATTTAAAAAAGAAAAAAAAACGGACGGACGGGAGCCGGCTCCCATCGTTCACTTAAAAGAGCCGGCTCTTTGAACCAGCTCGTTCGCGACCGACACATCACTACAGAGAAATGTGAACGTTTTTTGTGGACCTACACTGAGCATGGTTTTATGGGTAACCATCAGTCATAGTGGTTCACAGAGGAGCTGATGTGCAATTATAACAGACTTGCACGCCAAACAAAGTGATTTGTTGATCATCTTTTTGGTAGATCTGTAGGACCTGTCACATAACAAGATAATCTAAAAGATTCTAGAAGGTTTAAGGTTTAGATGGTTTAGTGGTTGAAATAAATCAGTTAAAACATCCTTCAATGGAAAGGTTGAGGGTTTCATTTTCATTACTATTTCATTTAGCACGTGAAGGGAGAGTTGATGAGCAGAAAGGCACTGTGCAACAATTATTGGGGAGTCTGAGGGAGAAATGGAATTTCAAATATTTGTGATCTTTTCAGTGAAAAAAGACAGAAATGTCTAAGGGTTGGCATCTAATATCTGACCTGAGGGAGGATCACCAACACGACTCACAGTGTTAAACAACATTCTTGGATTTTTTAATTAATGTGGCGAAATAGTTTGTTCTAGAGTTTTTAACCTCTGCTTAAGTAGCAACCTTAGGTGATCCAAATGAACTGACAAATTAGTTATTTCAATAAACGCTCTGCCAAATATTTTCATTTACCCAGGACATTGAAAGGTGTCTAGATTTTAACTTAAAAGGGGTGACAAGATCTAAAACAGAAAAACAGGTTTTATTAAAACTACTCAGCAGTTCACTGGCGTAGAAGAATTTAGAAACAGAAGATGAGTTAAAAATTCTAGAACTTGATAGGCAGTGGGCCATAGGTAAAACAAGGTAAGATCATGTTAAATGTTGGTGGTCTAACATAAAAGCATCACAACACTTGACATCTGGGATCCCTATGCCATAGGTTAAAACTAGGTCAAGCGTATGGCCTTTTGCATCCGTAGGACCTGTCACAAACAAGGTAATGTAAAAGATTCTAGAAGGTTTAAGGTATAGATAGATATATGAAGAAAGAAACATGTATGTTACTCATGCACTAGAGCAACATGGCATTGGGAGTATTAGAGGTAGATGTCTTGTGTAGCTATGAAGCCCAGCTGACCTTTGACAGTCCATGTGAGAACTCACTTGAGGACTGTGATGCTGCTTTAGCTCAGAGAGGAACTTTACTTTAATTGGCTTTAGTCACCAGCGTAGAGAACAGTGCCATACATCAAACCTTGCACACATGCCTGCCAGAACGCACACACACACCTACACACACAGACACACATAAATATTAGTATGCATAGACCACACTTACTGTAAAGTGACACACGCAATACATTTTCCCTCCTGTGAGTGACATGAAAAATACCAAAATACCTACACACTTTTCTGCTACCTGATATTTAGCAATCCCACATCTGACATAAAAAGACTGGTTGGAGCGACATCAAGGGTGGATGTGGGGGATTTTATGTCTGTTGAACTCATGAAAAATTCTGTGATTGCAATGCCCTTAGTTGCCAAATCTTTCCAACTGTTATCTTTGTTGCTGAAAAGCCCACGCCTTGTTACCACTGAATCCCAATAATGGGTCTTACACAATACTCTGTGATAGGAAACTCCAGGGTAAAATGCAATTCAGGGTGTAAATACATTTTCAAAAGCTGCTCCCTCTCTAATACCAAGTGATTATTTGAGAACGGTGTTCTCCTGAGCCTTTTTTATGAGGCTAAGCACACTCTGTCTGGTTAGACACGGCAGCTATCAGCTCAAACACACCCGCGCTGCCACCTTTGAGATTACTCCTCTGATTCCCATCTCTCCCATCGTGAAGACTTGACATTTAGTTACGAGACAGAAAATTGTCTTCAAAACACCTCAAAGGAAAACTTTAGTACCTGACAGAGGAGGGGGAGAAAATCCAATTTCTATGTCTGACAAAGGTGGAGGCAATCTAAATACACTTGGATAATGTTAGATTTGATAAATATGTTGCTTCATCAGTGAGAGGCAGAAACTCAAGATTGTGTGTGTAGATTTTTTATTATTCTGATGGTCTTGTTGGAAACATTTAACACGTTTCATCTCTAAGAAGGTTGCTGACATGATGACTGATGTTGAAAAACTCCATTTCCCCTTTTGAGTATACAGAAATATAACTGTGTAACTTAACGGAGGGATCTCATGTTAAATATTCTGACTAGGATATCTCTGGTTGACAGTTGGGTGTAATTTGTAAAACACAACAAGTGTATGTGGGTGTTGATTGTCTGTTTGTTCTGTTACTTGAATTATTCAATTAGGTGTCTGAATTTAATTGTCTCTTTTACAACCCCTGAATAATGTGATGTTTTCTGCGTACTTTGAGTTGGTGTTTTTGGTGCCAAGAAAGCTGATGGAACAGTCACCACAGCCCTAGGTGACTGAATTTCTGAGTTTTTGCCTCTCTCGGGCTCCACGGGAGGTTTTGGCCTGAAAGGAACTTGAATGTCAAACTTGAGGAAAAGTTGGACCCCTCCCAACCCGCTCACCCTATTCACCCTCGTTCTCCTCTTGAGTCATCAGTGAGGGATTTTGTCGACCCTAATCCATGTTGTGCACAGTTATTTCAACCCTGAGCCAGCACTCTGAAGAAAGAGAGTGGGTGCATGGCACTGCTCATGGTGAGTGGGGTAAGTTGCGTTCTGTCATTGTTGCCTGACTTCAAAGCTTTCAGCTCACCATGCTCTCCTCTGAAATCCCCCAAAACCTGACAACATTAGAATACCATCAAACACTCTCTGGCTGCCTTTGAAATGCCACTGACACTGTTTGGCGCTGCAATTTGCAGGCTCTAAAGAGCGCACCCAAGTTATTGAAATAAATCTGAGGCTTGTAATGGGAATGGAAATGAACACATCTTTCATGCTTTGGCTTAGAAGTGAGAGTTGAATATTGAGATGAAGCCTTGTTTCCCTGGAGAGTAGGTTGTTGACTTTGTAGCTCTCCCCAGTGTCCACTGATGCCTCGCCTTTCCTGTCATTTTCTTTTTAAATTTTTCTGTTCTTTTCCCTTCTTCTTTTGTCCCCTCCTCTATTTTTCACTCTGGTATTCTCTTCTTACCCTCATCCAGATGGCTGAAAACGATTCTGTCCAGAGGGGAGATTTTTAAATGTCTGTAGCGAGAGAGATAAAAGAGGCCAGACTAAACAGTCACAAAGGTTAAGTGTACAAAATGAGTGCTTTGATAGACTTCAGTCTATTGATTTTATAGTCAAGCGGTGCTAAACGTGGACTTTTCCCATTTCACTCCATGCTGCTGTGATGGGAGACGTGCGGATTGAAGAGTTTGAGTCAGACACACAGGAATTGTTTCTACAGGGTGAAGCAGTGGGAAGGATGGAGGAGTAGGTGGACAGGAGGATGAAGTCTTCCAGTAGATTGTTAGAAATCCCAGCTAGACTGTACCTCTTTTTATTTGATGAGAAACATGAACAGTAATAGGGTCTTTATAGTAGAACAACATGTGTTAT
This sequence comes from Larimichthys crocea, assembly GCF_000972845.2. NCBI lineage: Eukaryota > Metazoa > Chordata > Actinopteri > Sciaenidae > Larimichthys > Larimichthys crocea. The sequence goes on from NC_040031.1 coordinate 3,405,757, forward strand.
TTACAATGGTGGGTGGCCATTGTGCATTCCCCAACTGGGTGGTGATCTGTATGCATTAGGAATCATTAAGACTTAAATACAGTGAGGATTATTATTCTTAATCGACTCATCATTCCTGAAATTAAAGAGGTATATACTGCTTCAAATAAATTATGTCCTATATTCAGTGTTTATTATAACTTGTGAATAATGGCTACATTAATGGCACTATGGTATTATGTATGGTGTGTGTGTATATATATATATAATAATATATAGATATATATATATATATATATAGATATGTTGCTATGCTATAAAACATTCCCCTATCTACTATTTAATAATTTAATAACATCAAATTAAAGATTTTAGTCCTGAATAATTTAGCTATTCCTAGTGGTAACAAAGTGCATTTTAATACTACATTTCCCAGAGTTCTATGAAAAACAAATAATCCTTGAGTATGTTACTTTGTCAGAATCTGTGTACAACACAGCCAAACACATTTTAATTTTAAAGTCAGTCAATAATTGGCTTTTCCCATCGTGTCATGAGCATCTGGGAAAGGATCACATGGCACACTGTGCAAGTAGTCTTCCCAATAACAGCAGGGCACAGTAAAGATGATTACCTTGCTGAAAAGTTGGAGGTGTGCAGCCTGTCACAAGCATCACCTCTTCACCTAACAGCTGGCTGCAGCTCCTTCTTGTTCCATTGCTCACTGCAAAACTTAGTAATGATCTTCTCAAAAAAAAAAAATAATACAAAAAAAAAATACAGAAAATCACCAGGTCTTGTTTGTTGACACATTTATGATGAGCAATCGCTGTCATTGCTAACCTTGTTGATAAATACATTGGGTTTCACCTGTGTTAATCCAGCTGGAATGTGAAGAATTATTCCTAATGTGTGCATAAGTAAATATAGCTCTGATGCTGTGGTGTAGACAGCAACAGTGTGATTGATTTCTATTAGATAATACTGAAAATAGTAATGCTGCATTGCATCTTTGATTATTTTCTTATTAATCCCTTGTGTGTGAATACATAGATCATTTAAATCTTGCATGACGATGATGGCCACTAACAATAAAAACAACTACACCGAGAGGTAGTTACAGAATGTACCTTGAATGGCTTTTATTGAAACAATGCAGACAAAAAGAGTATCAGACTTTGGGTTTGATTTCTTAAAAATCTTAAAGAACATAAAGCCACAAGAAAAAACAGTGACACAAAACAAAACATTGAAAATAACCGGTTGTGTTGACACATTGTATTTGTAAGGTAGTGAGGACTCAACAGCTCAGCATTAACATTATAGAAGATTTGCTTCAACTTTTAATGAGCTGGTTCAGCAGAGAAAGTCTTTGCACTGAAGATGGGAGATCTCCTTTTTCTTCACAGAAGCGCCAATGATTCACAAACTGCTCTCAAAAAACTTGATAAATATCTGCTCAAATCTGAATTTCTCACCCATTTCTTCCTCAACAAGTTGGCCTCCCAGTCCCTGATGTGAACAGAACACAGATTTACAGATTTCCTACAAAGAATTTCCTTCAGTCAGTCATGAGCTACCACAAAGTTTTATATAAAACCGAAAGAATCATATCAGTAACCGATGATTCATACAAGTCCTCAGATGAGTTGAGGAACATAATCTCATCTACATTTTCCTTGCTTTTATAATGCCCTAACTGGTATTTGTAGCCTTGGTAACAGACACGTCACACCAGAAACATGTGGCTGCATTAGATATGGAATATTCTATGTCCTGATCTCAAACAGAAGTGAGATAATGAAGGCTATGCCACCATATGTCTGCAGCAGGCACTTGTCTGCGTCTTCCACTTTCAGGCCCTCACAGAGTCTTGTAGCTAATTCCCATTGCACCTGCTTTACGTGTACACATCCACACATAGAGACCTCCTCTGTATGTGTGACTCCCCCGACTTCTCTGTACGTGTGACTCCACGATCCACAGCAGTAAGAAAGCTTCGTGGGAGGCCGGGGTAAAGGGACGGTGAAGGATGTGGGAAGGGGAAGGATTGTCAGGGCTGAGGGTGGAGGGTGGTGGTGGGACATGGGGATCATGTCGCGACACCGAGGAGAGTGTGTAAGAGCGATAAAAAGAGGATGAACATGATCAGAAGGGATAAAGCCTGGTTGAGTCCTTAGCGGTATCTCCCTCAGTCAGACAAGACAAGCTCACATGTACACGCGCCACGTGCACGAGACTCAAAAGGTGACATTTTTCTTCCCTTGTACCCTTAAATCCTTTCTTCTCATCAAGTCCTCTAACCGGGTGCTGCTGCATTCTCTGTAGTAAATGCAATAACCCTGCAAACGCAAGTCAGACACATTAATAAGTCTACAGTGCGTAGCATGTTGTGCAGTGGGTCATAAATATTGCAGCAGGCTTGTGTGAATAGAGATCACTGACTTTTATTGTACCCTAGCTGGCAGAGCCTTTCAGATCATTCTGCTCTTTCTTCAGGGCTTCTGTTTATCTTCAGGGCATCCGTTTATATCTGAGAATTACTTGTTTTTGTGGATCGTTTGGCAACCCCTACAGTTCTGTTCTTGTCAGTGCAGTATATACCTTAGTGACTTTCATATGGCAGACATTTTCATTGTTAGGAGTGAAGGCATAACATCTACCTTTTTGTTTGTTCCTTCCAGTCGAGTTTGATGACTGTGCGGGGAACGAGGACGTGAAATTTAAGGTTTCGGACCCCAACTTCCACGTGGATGAAGATCTGAATCTGGTTCCTCAGCAAGATGTCCTGTACAGCAGTCCAATCCTGTTCATCCACGGGCTCAGTGTGTATGCCGATGACATGGCACAGGTTGAAGTCACTGGATTGCCGATTCAGTCACCTCTCAGGGTTAGTAGAAATTTCTGCTTGTGTATGTGTGGTGTGTGTTTCAAATCAGTTTCTTTATCTACATAATATATTTACTTCATCAAATTTAAAAAGGTCATGCTTCATTAAAGATAGAAAAGGTCACTATAATGTAGAAATGGGCATGATGTAGCGGTGGACAAATAACAATGCTCCTGGCTGAATAAGAGGATTTATGAGCAGTTTTTAGTTTAGATATTTTGGGGAATAGATTTAGATTTAGAAGACAAGGTTACCACATTCATGTTTGTACTGCAAATATGAAGATATATCCAGCAGCAGGGAAGACAGCTAGCCAACCAAAGGTAACAAAATCCATCTACTACCACCTCTAAAAATGACCAATTTACATGTTTAATCCCTTTTGTTTGATTCATATATAAATAATTTATGGTTCATAATACCTGGACCCAAAAACAGATCTTGGACCACACTGTTTAATTAGAAAACAATCAAGTTTTTTTCAGATGGTTGGTTGAATGAAGTAAGAGTAATTCCAGAGACAGCGATGGAGCTGGGCAGGCAGACTAAGCTGGTGGCAGCTTGACAGTACATAATTAGTGGGCAGAGCTTTCGGGTCTGTGAAATAAAGCCAACATGGAAGTGTATTTCACCTGTAGTGTACATGTACTGCAGAAAAAATCTGATTGTATAGAGCCTTATGGAGAAACAGCCCTGCTTCTACCTCAATTTATTACCTCAGTAAACAATTTCCTCATGAGTTTATGGTCTCAGTCACTAGCTCAAGCTGTCATACAGCATGGTGTTTATTTTGCACATCATGGTCCCATTTAGAGTAAAAAAGACAATAAGGAGGGTAAGCTTTAGGGTGTCACTACCTTATGACTGACAAGTCCCAGTGAGTCTGTCCAATGCAAAACACAGGGATCATTAAACTCAAATCAACCTAGGTACCTTCTTGGATTAGAGGAGAAACATTTAAAGTACAACCAAGTAATCAAAGAACGGTGCCTATAATAGCCTGAACGGATCAAACTAGGTAGTCCTGATCAAATCACAATTCTGTTACTGCATTGCCCATTTCTTGTCTCAAATGTAGCATAAGCATATTTTAGGGTACTGTTTTGCTATAATATATGATATATTACTCATTTTAGGCTCTGCAAAACCAAGATAGCAATGTCCATAATGCCAAACTTATAAATAGTTGTTCACAAACCAGTGGGTAATGCCACAGTAGGTTTTTACTTGGCCAAGCCAAGAAATCTAACCTCTATTAATGAAACTGCCACCCTCACACCTCTATGTATGTGGCAGACAGATGAATGAGGCTGAAGGACTGGGGTCTATTTGTGTCCATGTGTCTCACACCTTCAGCAAAGTTTTATAAAGTCATGTCTAGACTCTATGACCTGGCAACCTATATTGGTGAACCCTTAAGCCAGCTAAATCCCCCAGTACAGTAGCCCTTAAATTCCCTGTGCAGACATGAAAGTGCTACCAGTCTGCTCATTTATCCTAACTCCTCACATGAAAGAAAACCGTTTATTTTCTACAGAATATTTCTATTCTATAGCATGGAAAGCTTACTGAAAGCACTCATACATTTGTGATCATAATTACAAATAAAAACAACCATGCATCCATTACCGCTTATCCCAGCTGACTCAGGGCGAGAGACAGGGTACACCCTAGACAAGTCACCAGCTCATCATAGGGCACATAGAGACAAACAACCATTCACACTCACACCTACGGGCTATTTTGAGTGGGACGAGTTCCCAGAGAGAATCCACACAGACACAGGGAGAACATCTGCAAAATCCCCACAGAAAGCGATGGCGGTGCTAACCACTGCACCAACATCGCCCCAAATTCCAAATGTGAAAAAACAAAATAATCAAATGTTCAGAGGCATCTGGTGTCATATTCACACATATGTTGATGAATTTTAATGACTCATGTGAGGCACACTCATGCGACTTTAATTATCATCAATTAACATAATCACACTGCCTCAAAGATGCCTTATTAGGCAGTTGGGAAACACCCACATCCATAATTGTTCAAACAAAATGGAAAGCGGAAAATAATTTAAATGATGGTGATGCTCAGGTAAAAAATAGCGGTCTATTTTAAAACAGGCAGATGCGTTACAGCTTCAGTAAAAGATGACATGGAGAGAAAGCACAGAGAAAGTGATGGATGTCATAGCCACCAAGAGAACAACATAAGAAGTTAAAAGAGAGGGTTTACTAAAAAGGACCATGTGAAAACCGCTGGGGAAGGCCACGAGAACAGCTGCTGCTGTGCTCTGCCAAACCTACCAGCATATTGTTGTCATCACTAGAGATGTGTCAGTTTCTACCACACAACAACTTAGCTAAAATGCCAAATTCCGTCTGCTGGATCAAATCTCTCTGTTAGTCTAGATTACATGTGTCTTGAATATAAATCAGAATAAATTAGAACAGCATCTTTCATGAGGACCCATATGTGGATTTCTGTCATGTTTTTCATTATTATTCGTGCATAAGGTACCCACATACTGTAAACATCTGTAGTGTTTATGCAACAGGATTTAATTTGTAAAGAATTACCCCGAATTTCTAATCATATGGGAATGTGGACAGGAAGCGTGCACCCCAAAACTGAGCTTTGTTTCATTGCAAATGTATCCTTTTGTTTGTGTAATCTACAGACATTTGTTTCTGTAGCCAGCAAATTGACTGCCTTACAAAACTCTCTGCACCTGAATGAACCCCATTGTCCCTCATTTATATACCTCTCTAATCCAAAAACACTAAGTTGATTAGGAAAAGTTTCCAGGGACTGCAGGTACAGTTGGTGTTACCTTCATTCTCTCAGAGATCATCTGTCTTCCTGCTGCAGTGCTCAGAGTCCTGCTGCTACCTTTCCTCCAGCCCTTAGCTTAATGAATGTCTCCATCCCTTTCGGCATGATGTGGCTCTCATTTGTTTGTGCCTCACCATCGTTTATTTGGTTATCTAGTCCATGGGTGTTACCTTGGCAAGTCTTTGCTGCTATAAGTGAATTAGTCTTTTGGCAAGTTATGTGTGGGAAAGTGAGGTTTCTAGTGACTAATGGGACCATATGGTCTGTCCTCTGCGTGAGTCAATGTGCTTTCCATGAGACATTTTTGTTTTGCGGATCACTTTCACATGGCACTTTTTGTTGTGCATTTATTTTTTTAGAAGAGTAGTAGAATAAGAGTTTTGCTGTGCAAGAGGCATGGCTCAAGGTTGGTCCCCCCACTTTCTCAATTTTCATCTTTTTTTTTTTTAGTGATTTAGTATTGTATCTTTACTGTGGACAGAGGACATGTAGTGACATGTAGCAATGTGGCTGCATAATTCAACCAACAGAATACCCCTCGCCACACACTTTTTATAGGTTATTATACACTAATGAAAACATACTGATGACTATTATACTATATTTCTGCCATATTCTGCCAAAAAAAACAACTAAATCTAAACCTTCAATGTGTGTCCTAAAGCAGATTGACTCCACCGTTAATTGCAGAGTACACATAGTCACGAATTAGAGTAGAGAGAGAAACAAAGACTGTCAGAGGAGCCAGGCAGAGAAGAAGACATCCTAAACCTAATAGAAGTGTGTGAGAGAGGAAGAGTCCTCTATTGAGGCAGTGTGTTTAAAAACTCTCATTATTTCACTATCAATTAATCTGCTGAAGCTCCTCAAGCTCTGGGACTTATATCATCAGAAAATCTATTGTCCCTTTCTCTGTCCATATCCAGTGTTCCCCCTCCTCTTTCCTCCGCTGCACCTCTGCACTGTCTCAAGTGGCCCATCAAACACGAGTTCAGTGCAGCAGCAGCTTCCAAAGAATCTGTAACTAACTAGTGGCATATTTTATTTAAAGCTTGTCTCAATAAGCCATGGGGTTTGACTTGTGGAATGACTCTACTGACAACACCGACTGTACTGGGATCCTAAATTTTACATTTCTGATCTGAGATATGGCATTCATGGTAGTCAAGCTGCCTTGATGCCTCTTTCCTGTTTTTCAATTATTTCAGCACAGAGTAGGTTTTTGAAAATTGTCTTTTAGTAATGAAATCTCTTTGTTATGTTTCTGTCAAAGTTGGAATTTGTTTTTTTCCCAAACCCCCCTTTGTTTTCTCTCTAACACAGAACGGAAACCTTCCACGGTGAATTTATTGGCATAACTAATGGTATTGTAGCAGAAAATGTCGGCTGGTGATAATTGATAAGTGCTGTGAGAGTGAAGGTGGAGAGAATCCGTTTTTAATTCCTCGGCACGAGCTGTTAGTTTGCTGTAACACAAGCCCAGAGGGAGAGAAGCAGCTGATGAATGATTCCTATTATGAGCAAAACTCTGAATTCAAAGAGTAATTTATTCCCCCTTTTTTTGTAGTCGATCAATATGTGAATTAATGGAAGAATGCATTTCAATTTAGCAAATGCACGCTCCAAGATATGGACTTTTTGTGTGTATTATTCTGTGTTGTTGTGGTTGTGTTGTGCAGAACAACAGTTATGCACAGCATTTGCCTACCTTCAGGGGGCATTTACAGGCACCATTCACATGTAACAACTGATAAGAGGCAAAATAATCTGAGTCCAAAAGCGTATTCATTTTGCTTTTGTTAAGTTTCATCCATTTTTGCGTACTGAATGAAATGTAATATTGCATCCTGAGGAAAAAAATCCTCATCCTGCAATGACAAATAGATTTTCTATAACCAAGCTTTCAATGTTCGGTAAGGCTTTCTGGGAATGACTAAGATGTGACATCTTGCAACCCCAGCACAACATCTCACATTATACAACACATAGCAAATGCTTTTCCTTTCTCTGTCTCCATCCCACTCACATTATCTCCCCTTAGCTTGGTCTCTAGCTGTCATTTGTTAATTTTGTTTACTGCCTTTGTCTATTGTCTGTCTCTCTGTTTCCTCCTTAGCCTCTATGGAGAGTAAAACCAAAATGCTTAATGTTGTATTCATTTACAAGAGCAGCACAACAAATCTTCACCTTCAAATTATTGATGTGCAAAATAAAAATAAAAAGTCTGTGCTAAGAGTTAAACACATGAGCTGCATTTTAACAAGAGCTTCGCCTAATGTGTTTTCATTACGGTGAGTGTAAACAATTACTAAGAACCTGATCAATTTTCAACTGGTAATCATTTTTCTAAAAATGAAACTAGAGCATCATTTTCACACCATTTTTAGCCGTAGCCCATAAATTAGTGCCCCTCGACCCCTTCTTATTATGGGATAAAGTCCAGCTTTAATGCCAACAGCCAAACGGTGTTCATCTTCAGCTTTGAACACAGCAAGAGTCCTAAAGGTCAGGGACGTAACAAGTATAGTTATTTTTTTTTTTAATAAATCCTAAAATTAGGTGGCAACTGAAGTAGAGAAGCTAAAATTAGATTATGAAAATGTTGCTCAGGTCTCTCTCTGAGATTTAGTTAAAGGCATCTCTTCTGGGTGCTTTACCAGCTGAAGATGAAAGAAAAGTCTGACTGTGATGGAAGTCAAGGGAAACATGGATCATCACATGGATGACTTTTTCGGGTCAGCAGAGGATAACAAAGACATTATTTCAGAAGTGGGTTTCAAGAAGAAGAAGAAGAAATGGGAAAAGTTTCTTGGTTCTCAAAAAAGCTCATATTATTCCTGCGGGGTAAAACAAGAAGTAAGGTTTATAAATGCAGATTACATGTCCCTCTACAAAAGCTGGGAACTGGTAAAGCATGGTGGACAAGACTTTTTGTTCCATATTATAGATGTAAATTTTCCTAATAAGAACACAGACTCTAATAATTGGTCATTTCCATGATAGAATAGCACACAGTACTGTAATGTGCTCTGAAGCATGAAGCATGTCATATGAAGAGTATATACAGTAGAGGACTGTATTTATTGTGTACATTGTAAAAATTAGGGTTAAATAGGTCTCACATGGACAGTTTTGGTTGGCTTGATTTTATAATGAGCCTGTTCTGAATGTGCAGGTGAGATTACACACACATTATTATTATTCAGCTAATTGAATATTTAAAATAAGCATTAGTTATCAATGTCTGGGTTGAGCTGTAAACTGTTAATACTTCAATGATAATGCTGCTGATGTATCATCAGACGGGGTGTAAATGTATGCTTTGTACATATAGATACTGCTAACATTAACACAAGTGCGCTTAATCCTGTATTAGGACAACTGACTGATTGCATGACTTGGCAGTATCCAAGAGTTTATGTCATATAGAATAGCTGTGCATCCCTGTCACCAGTGGCCGATACTGGCCTTGATATTATCCATTTCTCACCAGGTCTCCAACACATTGTCACAAATGAGTAATGACACTTCTCAATATAGCATAGAGAGTGAAAATGGCAGAATAGACAAGGACGTGACTTTACTGCCACAGTAACTCTGCGCTCAGATGACAATGACAAAAGCTCCATTGTTCTCTCTCTCTCACACACACACACACAACCATGCACACATATTGTAGTACATATATCTGCATGTAATCTTCTTAACTAGACTTTCTTTTCATGCCACTTTGAGCTCAATACACAGAGAGCCCCTAATATTCAATTGGCAGACTGAGACAGAGAGAAATAGAAGCAAATGTATTAAGGCTGGATCAGAGTTGATGGCACGGCAGTAATTTATGAACAGGACACATTAAAGATTCATGGCTTCCTTCTCTTACGTTGTCACCGAGCTGTAGGAACACTATTCATCACACGTGCAGACTGCAAAGAGAGAGCAGAATTAGGGAGACCTGCAAAGTGGCAGGTAAAAAGGTAAAAAAGGGAAGAAAGTTATCTTTTACAGAATGCCTTGTGACGAGCCGCCCTTGAATAGCAAACATTGTCTGGAACGCGTGTGACAGTGCGTCTCACCATCCTGATTCACCTGCAGAACATTGATAGGTTTTAAAGCGCCATCACTCCCTCTCTCCATATCCACTGTATCTCAGCTCAGTGAAGCCGTGGATTTGACAGCATGGTCTATCTTAGCCCTAACCCCTGTCACCAGTCTTCTCATCCAGGCACTAAAATTACCGCATGGTGCCTGTTTGCCTCTCAGCTCTTCCTCCCCTCTTTTACAGATATCACACTACTGAGACCTGTGCATGATAGGATTGATGTGCTCATCCCTGGGCTTCAGACCCGGGCTGGATTTTTACAGGCAGCCCTTAAGAGTCCATCAGCTCGCTTGTGAACCGGTCACATACATATACACACACCACTGACTGTGCTCTTTAGACACAAAATAGGCCATATAATCTCTCACAGGCTTTATGTGCAATGTTCTGTTTAACCGCTTCAGGTCCAGTTTCAGATTTCTGTCTTTGACATTTGGAAGGTCATCCCCCAGTGGGTTCGATAAGAGTGGCCATTTCAGAGAGCGCTCTGTGTGTTTTTGGTTTGTTCTGGTCTGGTTGTGTTTATGATTACTGTTTCATTGTGTTCTCTTTGACCTTTGTAGCTTGGAGGGGTGGAAAGAGGGAGGTGGTTAGTGGTGTGAGTGTTTGGCGTCGCCCTCTTTGTCTGAGTGTCGGCACTGTGCTGTAAACAAATGGCTTAGTTTTTCCCTCTTACCTGTTCTCTTTCCGTCATTCTGACAGGGGTTAGAGTGGTGCCAGAGTCCCTGTCAGCCAAGAACAGCAGTGTGAACAGTAAACCTGCAAACAGCCGCCTCCATACACACACGTGCACACACACACAGCCACATCTGAGTGCAGTGCACGTTGTCAATAAAGTGTTGTGAAGTAGGTTATGAAAGATGAAGGACAAAGGAGACTATTTGCATTGCAAATGAAAAAAACACAAAAAACCTCAGGTCTGTATTTTCCCGTTTATATTAAAACCATAGCTCATCGACCGGGCTTGTTGCTCTGTCATTTTTTTTCCCTGTCATCATTCTGTCATTGTGCTCAACTTTTAAGCAGTGGCTACCTTTGTGTGGACAATGGACTGTGGCTTCATAGGGCAGACGGTTCATTGTAAAAGTCCAACCAAAATCACATTTAGTCATCCCTTTTTTGCTGTCAAAAATAACATTGAAGTGGATTTTATGTTTTATTATCAGGGAAGAAAAATATAAAAACCCCTCCTTTTCTGCGAAGCCTGTGTGGGGGCATGTCATTTCTGTGACTGACAGCAGCTGGCAGGAGAAAAAAAAAGAGACAAAGTAAACAAACTCACACTGAAAACTGTAGCCCACAGGCTGTGTGAAGACAGTGTGTTGTTAGCAGTGGTAATGAAAAGTAAAGACCATATTAGCATCTGACTGACTCAAATAATATTGCCATTTGAACTCAGTTAAGCCCTAATTAGTTTCACTGGTAGGTAGTTATGTAATTAAGTCAATTAGCTAACTCCCCTGCAAACTGAAATTGTATTCCCCTGGATCTTAGTTTGGTTACTAGTTCAAGGAAACCAAGACACAACACATGACTACAAATGTGAGGAGACTCAAGCAGGAAAGCCAATGTGGTTGTTCTTCATAGTCTGTGGCCTTTTACTGTATAACAGACAGCAGCTGAGCTCAATAAGACTGCCTAAGGATAAACACAGACGGTAAAGCTTCATGCATTTAGATTCTAATTTGTTATTTAAACAGTATCCATGTTGCTTGATACAGAAACATGGGACACTCACCAGATACTGTAACGTCATTTATTGCCAAAATGTACCTCGGGAGTGTAGTTAACGTCTCCATAATTTATCTTTATGTACACAAGCTTGTACCTTCAACTCCTTAGTAAAGAAACAGAATGAATTTAAAGCAAATATTTAAATATTTGATTACATGCCAAATATTTTACGATCTTGATTTGAGTCATGATGGAGACTTTTGGCTGAGAGAGCCATGAAAGCCACATATTTCAAAATGTATTTCCGTGAGAGCCATATAATATTTTTTGACACTGAATACAAATAATGCGTGAAAAATGCGTGCATTTTTAAGTAAGACCAACAATTATAATAAGTCTCTGAATTTATTCTTTTTAATAACGTTGTAATACTGAAGCTAACCAATAATAAATAAAATACTTCTTAACATTAATGTGACTTCTGGTGCTGCATGGTCCCGTTCATGCAGCAATCCCCATAGCAACCGCTGTTTTTCGGATGTAGACGACGAGCATGCACACTCATGTACTCATGAGTGAAATCTCTGGTCGTTAGCTCATAAGCAGTTTCTGTTCTGTATCGTTAAATTGAACAAAATAACACGAAACACAACTGCTTACTCTCCTACTGATTTTAATTGGGACATTTTGCAACAAATGTAAAAACATTAAACGTGTGGTACACGTTTCGAAGGCTGGGCACAGAGGAGACCACCGGGCTCTCTCCAAGGGGAGGGGGAAAGAGGGAGATGCCCGTCCAAGGCTCCGTCCAGGATGGACTAGAACACAGCACGGACAGTTCAGAAACAATTCGGAATGAGTTAAAAGGGATTTCTAAACAGACAAAGTAGTTTTCAAGCCTGCATATAGCTAGCACATCTATTTTCTGACCCAGAGTGCGGCCGTGACTTTTTCTGAATGAGAGCTTTATAGCAGGTAGCCACTCTCCCATCTTCCTGGTACCTGCCACTGAATCTTTTAGTGGTACGCAGTACCGGCTTACTTTCTCCCCTGTCTGCGAGCCAGATGCAGTCATCAAAAGAGCCACATCTGGCTTGCGAGCCATAGGTTGCCGACCCCTGCTCTAGAAGGAACTCTGTGGTATCAGTGAGTTTTTGCAAGCTCACAGGCAAACTGTTCTAGGGTACAATATATCATCTCTATGATGAGAATGTACCTTATTACTGTACCATTACCTTAAACTGAACCTTGCACTATGCTTTCACCGCTGAAGCTAACAGATAAAAGTCTCAGTACCTTTTGAGCTGAAACTGTTGTGGCATTGTCCTTGGGCTGCCTTCTTTTGGAAACAGGTGGAACATTAGCTCTCTATGCAGGTAATGTCTTCCCTCTGACCCTACTTATGATTATTTTGGGAGATCAGGATGCATCATTGAACAGTGCTGCAGTGCTTGGAAAGCTATAATTGTATCTCCAGTTAATAGCTCTTGAAAGACATAAACAGAGAAACAGACTATAAAACCTATGGACAAAGTATATTTAAACATTTATGTTAAATCATTTTCCAATGAAATATACCTCTATATTTCTGGTATTATAGTATTTGTTTGGACATATTTGTATGGGTATGGCAGAGCATTTGTGTGTGAGTGTGTATTTGTTTCTGTCTCTAATCGACATGTGTCCAGGTGTGCTGAAAATCAGCAGATGACCTCCCTGTAGGTCATCACCTCTATGTTAGCCAAGATTCCAGCTTCCTGTTCACTGCACCACTGACAGACATTATTTCCATCAACATTCAAGAAGAGGGGCCCTAACTGTATCAGTGATCTCAAAGCGGGAAAAATCACTCACTTTATTATACAGTAACAACCACATGTTTGTTTGACACAGCAGGAGGATGTTCTCAACAGCGACAACAAAAGAAAAACAAAAGAAAAAACACTTTAGATCACTTCCTTTTGCATGCACAATAAAATGGCTTTACTAAAACCTTGTCATCTCTCATTTCTTCACTTTTACCGCATCTCTTTGTTGCTTTGTTTTTTTTATACTTTACACTGTATACTTATTTCACATTGTAGCTGAATAAATCATTTAAAAATAGATGTATTCATTGCAAGTTACTTCACATTTGCTTGGAGAACATCCTCTTCTCTAAAGTACCCTCTTCTGTAAAGCTATGTGCCGCCTGCCAGGTGTAGGTGCTCAGTCTCTTTGCATATACAGTTGTCCCTCGCTATAACGCGGTTCACTTTTTGCTCGACTCGCTGTTTCGCGGATTTTTTTTGTGTAATTTTGCATGTTTTTTTTACAGCGTACTGTACAGTATGAACGCGCATTGTGTTCTGCGTCCTGACTAAGGGAGTACTGTACAAAATGCGTGTAAAAAGGTGTATAAAAGTGTGTGGTTAGGAGTCTTACGGCTAGGTTAGGAGTCTTACGGCCATGTATAATAATTGTAAAACTTACTTCGCAGATTTCGTTTATTGCAGGTTATTTTTAGAACGTATCCCCCGCGATAAACGAGGGACCACTGTATTACATACCACTCTGCCATCAAAGTGGGCATCTGTCCAAGAGTAGCTTGTTTAAACATTTTTGTCAACATTTCAAAATGCTTAGTTGACTGCTTGGCCTCTGTATGTTTATGCATCATCACTGGGATTTAGGTTAATTTCTAACTACATAACACTTAATTTTAAGCGAGGTAGGATTGGTGTAATAATAATATGTGACATCACTACACGAGGTATTGTGATTTAACAACATTGGTTCTCTTCTTTTAGAAAATCCTGGGTTTTGGCCAGACGCTGCCAAACAGATCTAAGAGGTCCCTTCTCATCCCTCCTGTGATCGTTACTGAGAACCAGAGAGCTCCCTTTCCCAGGATCATTGGCAGGGTAAGAAACACACTCCTATCATAAACACAGGTGGGCTTAATTTTTACAACTGTATCCAATTCTTACACTGTAGCTATTTCATGACAAGAAAAAATAAAACTGAGTTTGGTGTTTTGCATTTGAAATGCTCACCCTGGAGAGAAAATTGCCCAAAGTACAGGACTAAGGATTCAATATATGCTTTATTTATAACTTTTCAATTTCTTTTGTTATTTTGATGGTGTGTGAAATTTTCATGATTTTTTAGTGAATTTTCTCTATGGTTTTATTCAACCCACAACAGAGGATGTGGAGTGCCACCCATTATGTGGCATAGCTTCATGGATAATTTGATGGGCGATATAAAGATGATGACTGTAGCTATGTAGAGGAATATAAGAATGTGAAGAGGAGTGGTGCTTCTGTGATTATGATTTCACATCAAATCAGAGAAAAGCATCAAATGGGTCCCTCAAGTCATTTCCAACCACTGTTATGGAACTAAATGCTTTGGAAAGTTCTTTGCCTTCACAGAATAATCTTTTATTTCATTGATCTAGTGTTAACAAAGTTTGTTTGCATTGACTGTTACAGACACATTTCAAATATAGGAAGCGTTCTTTCATATCCCTCTATATATATTCTTAAAGGCTTATGATCTTTTTACTTAAGTGAGTTTTGGATGAGTGGAATTTCATTCAGTCATTGTGATAGGATAAAAAACTCACTTTCATCAAGCTCTCGCCAACGACTAAAAGTCAGCAGCTAAAATTCCAGGTTTACTCTCATCTGGCGGCCTCTTGCTCGGTCACTCTTTTCTTTTCTCTTCTTAGCTTACTCTGTCAACGTCCTCTTCGGTCTTTACACCTCTGACATTATGTCTGTAGAAGCTGTTGAGCCTGGTTACTGCCCAGCTCTTACAGTATACTGGCATGACACCAGCTCTACTTATGCTTGGTCATGCTTCTGCGCCCCACGCCTTGAAACTGCCTCTTCCCAGTGGTCCAAAGTGCATGTGGTACACTAACTAACACTAACACTCCCATGGTGCTCTGAGCTCACATTCCAGGTAGCTGGCCTAACAAAGTGAGCTAACATCAGCTAACAGCAGCTATAATTGACAGCAGTTTACTTTCTTAGTTTACCAAAACTAAACTAAAACCATTTTTTTCCAATGAATATCATCCAGTTTTACCAAAATAAGTCAAATTTGGTGGTGTGTGACTTAAAGCATTGAATAGTTCTTGTGGCTGTTTTGTCTGTGAATGGTAACCTTTTCCTTCAGAAACATGTTCACAAAAAATCTGAGCTGAATACTTTTGTTGAATTAAGATTCAAGAGATTCTGTAGCTGAATACTTTTGTTGAATTAAGATTCAAGAGATTCTGTTTAAGATGTATCCAGCACCAAATCAAAGCAAATAGTGTTACTAATGTTTATAATAAGCTAAAATGCTTGAATGGTTTTGCTTACTTAAAGGAAAAAAAAAAACTTTGTTTGTTGTTTGGACATTTAATGATTAAAGCATGATTTTACTGTTATTACTAAAATGAGAAATAAAAAGCTTCCATTATTAATTTCCATTGGGTCACTAATACAAGCACAAGAGGCAAGAGGCAGGTTTTTTATTGGTTGCAAGTAGAAATGTGACATTGCTGCTGCTGTTATTCTTAGTTTATTTTTGACTTCTTTGCTGCATCAGTGTCATCTGCACAACATCACTTAATATATTGTAATGCATTTTCTCTTAGACATTATACGCCTTTAATATGTTTTTTTTGGCAACAAACTGGCGAGAAAAAAGGAGACAATATTGAAGACGTGTATATATAATAGAGGGAGGATTTGATTACTACTACAATAAACCTATGAAATGAAGTGATCCAATTTCAGAGCCTGCTGCAGTTTGAGTGTAGCTTTTATCACGCTCAGTTTGAGTCACAGTGATAGTTTCAAACTGTCACTTACCATCAAAAGATTGAAATATAAGATTCAGTTTGTCTATAGACATTAACATGGTTTTTCTTGTTTTAATTTGATATTGGTTTAAAATAAATTGAAGCCTGTTGTTTGACCTGATTTTACCTAAAAATCTGTTGCAAGACTCGATTTTGGCAATTGTTGAGAGGAAATTCATAAAAGGTTACCTCGAATAAAAAATAAATAATCTGTTTAGAACATTTTACAAATTAAAAAATGTAACTGATATTGACGAGAAGAATATTTATAAATCCCAGGACAGCAGGAAACATTTTATCCTCAGCTAGTCAGTTTGGAACTTAAAGTAACTGAAACAGCTAGGCTAAGTCATCAAAATGAATAAATATGTGAAGAAGAAGAAAGTATGATCCAGAACTAAATGCTTTGCTTACAAATAAAGCTGTACTGTCATTTACTCCGCAGTAGATTGGCAACAAATATATTGACAAGACTGGCCTGGAATCTCTGAGCGTGAGTGATTCATAATTTTGCACCACTCTGTTGTTTGGAAGGAATATAATAACAAGATAATCATTTGTATATCTGAGGTTAGTTATTGTTTGTCTGCTTTAAGGCAAGTGACTCATGCAACATGAAAATCACTGACAGTGAGCATCCAATAATCCAATAAACCCTGACCAACACAAACTGTGTGCTTATGTGTGTGTAGATTCTACACAAGCTTTAAGTAATGTGCTAGTCTATAAAGATAATAGATGTATAATATAAGAGGCCTTTCGATGGTTACTTGCAGTGTCCATTTCGCTCCAAAGGGGCAAAGTGGACAGTTGCACTATGCAATTGATTACCTGTTATTTATACATGTGAACCATATTCTACCAACATGCAGCGTTCATGTTGTTTCCTTCATGCCATTTTATTTCTTGATGCTGTAAACAAGTTGCAAGTTGGGCTTGGGCTTTTCCAAATCTTTGATCTGCTTGACTTAAGAAAGTGAGCACTGGATGTGGAATGGAAAGACAGCTGCACCAAAAAAATTCTCAATGTCCTGCTTTCAAAAAATGCACATGGAAGGAACACGTTTTACATCTAAGAGCAATCATTATTGAAAAATGAGGCCCTCCTCAGAAACGTTAAGTTAGATCCTGAATGTCAGGAACACCGGCATAGGTTCCCATATTTTATTCTAAGCTCAAACATCCAAGTTTAATATTGCAAATGACAAGGAGAAGGATACATTTTCTGACACATTGCATCAGGTGACTGGCTTTCATTAAGTCTTGGTTTTCATTTCTTCTCTACAGTAGGTAAAATATTGAGTTTTGAAGTTTAAGGAAAGTTCATATGCAGTTATTTTAGAGAAGGTTGAATGTTAAATTCAAGTTAATTAAATTGTAGTGCTAATTTATTTCTTATTCCTTAAATTTTATTGTCACAAATAACCATACAGGTACAATCATAATGTGGTTCTTGTGTTACCTGCAGTTAGTCTCTCACCTTCTCAGTTAAGTAATATTCTACTTCTGTGACAAAATCTAAGCACATACAACAAGAATTCAAACATTATTACAAGCTAATTAACAATAATTAATTGTTTAAAGTAATTTTTATGTATTCTCGATGGTGATATATGATGAAACATGTATGTCACACATGCACATCAATGTTGTATTAGTGTCTGAGGCTGTGAAATATCAGGAACAGTAAACTGATCAAAAAAGCAGGAGCAGTTTCAGGTGACATTTGCTTAAGATAGGAAAATCTGTATCATCTTTATGTCAGGATGTTGTTTGATACCTGCTAGGTTCCAATATTCCCTCTTCTCTGTGTTTCCCTTTTGTGTTGATTAATTTGTCATTGATTCATTATTTGTGTGTCTTGGCCCCTCTGTTTGTAATGAACAGGTTTGGTCTGCTGAATGCAATAAACAGTGGAATTAGGTTCACTGGGCAAATTGAATTAAAAGATTTCATGCTGACACTTTCAGTTTGTTAGTGACCACATAATTAAGACAGGTAAAAAAAACAACTGACCTCTTTTTCTCAGTTCATTAGACAAGGACAATATAATCATAATCATCTGCAGCATCACTGTTTGACACTAAATTGAATTATTTGCTGTTCTGTAGTAAGTTTTATCAGCCCTGCTGTCATTAGGACTCCCAGTGGAAGTTGAAAGCTGTGACATTATTGCTCTTGTTACTACAAAAGGTGTGAATCTCAGTTTTGTATGTTTGATGAATGAATGAAATATTATGCCAAATGATCAGAGTTTTAGACCAGGGCTATTTTCTGCATAACATAGTCTCATGCAGCATGCTATTCTGTTGTGAGGATTCATCGTTCTGATGAAGGATTTTACTTACCCAGCTTGACCCCTGTGGAACAGATCAACGATGATGTGACACATCTTATTATTTACATGGCAGATTATGAATTGTGTGTCATTACATAATCCACGGAACTCCTCCAGTAGCTCTTCAGTTAGGTTCCTCTCAGAAACAACTGCATCGTTTAATTTTCTGCTGCGAGTGGTCTGTGCAGCACATAAATCATACCACCTGAGTCGTCTCAAAACAAATGGTTAACTGAAAACCATACATTTTGGACCCCGTGCAAGGCTCTACATTTATCTCTCCCCGTGTTACTTTGATGTATCTCTACACATCAAGCCGCTTTGTTCTAGATAAGACTGGGCACTAAGAGATCAACCACATTACTGCCTGCAGAGACTAACATAAAAAGATATCCCATATTGAGCCTTGCACATAATAGATAATTGTACCCTGGAGAGCACCACCACAGCACAGAGTCGGGGCCTCCAGCTCAAACCACCATTGTACTCAATGCACTCCCTGTGAAACAAGTCAAAGCCCCGGATTGGTGGTGAAGGACCTTTGACTCATGAATGTGCATGTGAAACCTTTATTTATTTATTTATTTTTGCGGGACAATCATGACCCATAAAGAGTTGTGCAAATTTGTCCCCTGCTAAGCTGAGGGACGAGAGTCAGCAGATAAGTTTGGTCCATAGAGGACACAAGTTATCTCTACAGTATGGAGCTGCTGTGGATTGAGCTGAAGCGTCAGCTACCAAATACAGCCACTGTGGTACCTTTACACATTCAAGTGAGGAATTGGATGCACAGTGCATCTTTATTTTTTTATTTCCTTTGTGGTCCCTTAACAGACTCCCTCTTTTCCCCTAATTTGTCTTCCCTCTACTTTCCAGCCGGAAATTCCATCCATCCTCCATGTATCCCTCCATCTTTTCCTACATCCCCCGTCAGCTTTGCATGAGAAGACAGGCTAATGTGGGCTATTTTACCCAACAGAATCTATATGTCGGCGACTTGGCGAAATTGATTTTCCACACCAATAGCTTCCCTCTTCTTACACAACCTACCACTTCCATATGGCAGCCATTCATTTTTCATGCTCCCTCCTTCTCTCCAGAAGATAAGCAGCAGGAAGCAGGGGAGAGGTGAGATTGCGAGGGCTACGATTTGACATGTATGACTGTGAGCTTGCGTGCGTGAGCGCGCTCATGTGAGGAGTGTGTGCTGGAGGGATGAGGGTGGGTTGGCTGTCAGCAGGACTCACAGGGGAAGGGTAAGAACCTTGTTGTTTATGTCACACCTCCTGCTAGCTGTGGAATTGTTTTGATACAGAGGTCTCTCCCCTGCCCTCCCTTGGGGGCCCATAAACAGCTCACAACAACTCACACAGCAGCCGGAGCATGCAGTGAAATTGATATGCTTAAATGTTTCTCTTAGTATATGGAACTTCAGTCACTGCTGATAAGATCATATTTTTAGACTGCTCAAGTAATCAGGAAGATAAATCAGCCATAACTCAAGTGGTTTCAATGTTAACGCCTGAAAACTTTTTGCTCATGTCTGGGATTATGTGTGAGTCAAGCTGGGTAACCTTTGTGTTCACAGAAAAAATTACATGGCTTTCAGTACTGTCAGTCACTATGATTCTATATAATCAGTTGTATGTATTATGGTTGCACATTTACAGTCTACCTGTACCATGGATATAGTGACTGGATACAATGTCCACTCATTTATTCAAAAATGAGTTTGTCTTCCTGTATAAAAAGTCATGGAAATTCACTGATACACCTCTTAGAGACTTTTCAGGTGTTACTGGACATGATAATAACATTTTGAAAATGGTGTTTGTTATCTGTTTGTATCATTACACTCATTTTTAAAAAACAAATACCCATCTTGTCCGCTATTGCTGTGTTTAAGCATGCATTAATCGAGTTAGCTACTTACCAGTGACATGTTGTAAGTATATTCTCCAAGCTGCGGACGTGTTGTTTTTTCTAATGGTGTCAGTGTTCTCTGGCACCTGTTTGTTTGTTAAATGACAAGCTATCATCTGCCTCCAATTTTGAACAATTTTACCTTCATCTCACGGAGGTTTCAAATTGCAATTCTCCTCATGTCAAGAAAACTAGGAATTCTATTAAATGTTGTGGCAAGGCAATCACAGGTGATGACCAAAGACTGGTGGTTTGAACAGACAGCTGTCAGCCCCTCTTTAGGTGATGAATGTGTTTGTGTTGATGGACATGTTTTGTTTAGTCTGAGTGCAGATGCACAGCACGTTAAACTCCAATTTCCAAATGATAAGTACAGTTTATGTACAAAGGATACTGTCAGTATTAGATGCTTTTTCATAAATTATGAATTTACCTAACCAAGTCCAGCGTCCTGTGAGCTGGAGCTGTGAAATGTTCGGTCCAAATATTTAACAGAGAATTGCAGCACGCTTCAAAGTGAAAGTTTGTCATTTCTTTCCACTAACTGAAACAAAAAATGAGCTGCTATATCTCAGAATGTCACATTTCTCTTTAGATTTAGAAGAAATCTGATGATCCTTTACAACAGGTGTCCCTTTGAATGTTCTATTTGAGGTTGCTCAGCTGTACCGTTGTCTCCACTCACTGAGAAGGTGCCAGGTTGTAGCCCTCATAGCCTACAGGACTCATTCGGTGTGGGTTTGTTTGAGTGAAAGATATGCAGATGATTTGGAATATGAATAGCCCACAGGTATGAATATTTTCAATGTTTGTTCTAGTTCTGCATATAAAAAATAGATGGATGGATGACTTCAGGGTCATGAGTGCAAAACAGTGTACTTACCTATTCCAAAAAGCTGTAACAGCCGGTAACTCGGCTTCAGTCATTCACACAGGCAAGCGGGTAAATGCAAAGTGTAAAAACAAAAGGGACACGCATGCAGCTCCATTAAATAACTAATGCACATCTCAGATGTATCAGCATGAAATCTCAAACACATCAATCTGTGAAGTCACCTTAACTTTCTGTGCTGCGCTGAAGCTGTCAGTTATTCAAGCTGTGTTTATCCTTCCTCACCTCAGGGTCTAGCTCACAAATCAACACAATGTGTCTGACTTGACATGACAGCTCCAATAAAGTACTGCTGGTGAGAGGAACGAGGGTCTGGTTTGGCTATAGTCACAGCTAATATAGTAAGGAGAATAAACGTGTCTGGTGCCTTTGTTCTATTGTTTCAGTGCCGAGTGCATCCTGATTTGCTCTGCCTGTCAATCTCTCTCCTTCCTCTGTCTTGCTGCCCTCTACCTGGCTGTCAGCTGTTATCTACTTCTTTTATACATCCTTTATTTCTCTCTATCTTCTTTTTACTTTCTTCCCCACACTTTTTATCTGTCCTCGTCTCTTTTTGTTGCTCATCTTCTTACCAAAACAGACACTCAATGCCAGGCATGCAAGCTTCCAAGCAGGAAGTGAGGAAGCTGTGTTGTGAGATGTTACAACGTTAGAAAGCAGGCGACCTACGGGCCTCGTCGTTTAGTCTAATTGATTCTCTTAATTGTTGCAGGAAGACCAGAAATTCCCTGCCTTTTTCTTTCAGTCTGTCTTTATGCATGTTAATCATGCTCGATTGTGGCAGGTGTTCACCAGAGGGGAGTTAAAACCATCTGACACAAATTCCAATTCGTGCTTGGACTTCCAGACACAAAGAGCAGATGTGAAATCCACTTTGATGAGAGAACCTTAAAAAAATGAGGAAAAGCTATAAAAAAACAGATTTTTTTGGGTGTGGCCTACCCAAGACATGCTGTCTTTACTTGCTCATCCTGGTGCCTGAGCAGGTGAACACAGGCGCTCATAGTCCTTTATTTCTAAAAAAAAGTTTTTCATATTCTATGAAGTACTGCAATTTTCAATGTTATCCTATTTTGTGGGTGTGTGAATTAAAATTTAATTCAGTAGTTGCCTTGAAGGAAAAGTAAAAAGACTAACATGCACTCTAAAAGGAGGCAAGGACGTGCCACATCATGTGAATAAAAGCTACTTTTCCAAAAAAAAAAATGAAATCCTGCAACACTGCCTGTTAACCTTCTTGATTCTTGATGACAGTCTTTTCAACACTTTTCAGCAAGGGTCACTCTTGATTGTTGCCCCTTTCAGGGTTGTTGTGATTGGTTCAGAACACAGCTGGCTGTTGAGTAATGATTATCAAAGGCCTGGCTAACCAATGAAAGCCCGTTAATTAGTGCCATTGCTTTCCTATCATCTTGTGATGAGGACCCGCTCGATCCAACCCGTCTGTGTCTTCACAAGGCCTTTCCACTTTGCCTCGTCCCTGTCATTAGCGGGCTAGAGTGGCGGTACAATCAGGCACAGCGCTGGTCCAAGCTTGGCATGCTTGTACACACAAACACAAGTCTGCACCTCTTTCACACACACTCACACACACACTGGGCCTGGTCCCAGGAGTCTTTTCACGGCCAGTGATTGTCATTCGCAGCTGGCTGTATGACCTTGATAGGGATAACACAAGCACCACTGAGGGATGCTACTGCATACTCTGCCTGACACGCACACAAGTTGAAATCCTCCTTCATTTTCCCCTTAACACAAGGACATGGGAAGCGTGTGTGTGGGTGTGTGTGTTTGTGTGTATACAGAATTTGCATGATAATGATTCAGTGCTATGATGTTTTCTTTGGACCAACTGATTTCCAACTTTCGTTTGACAGGATCTGCTTGGCACAGCAGATTTTCCACTTGATTTTTGACACACACACACACACACGCACACTGAATAAAACACATAGACGTAAGTGCATTTTTACAAGTTACGTAAGTTTCCTGAGAAGATGTCTGTGTGTGTGTGTACATATTTGTGCATACCAGTGTTTCATTTCCACAGGTTTTTGTTTGTTGCCCTCCTCACACCTGCCAGGAACACAGACAGCAGGAGGTGTTATCAAAGTTTAAATACACGCAAGTCAACACACACAAAGGGGTGCCGATCCATTGTTTTCGGCGCTCATTTTCTCCGTGCACTCCGTGAGGTGTTTGGTGTTGCATAGCTGCGGCACACCTCCTGTCATCTTCCTGCAGCATCACGAGCACCACAGTCTTTCATGTCTGCTCGGGCTGGTAATGAGAGCTGATAGAAAGAGGTGAGATTCTCCCATCATTCCCTCCCACACACACACACACACACAGGGAGACAGACTCAGTGGAGACAAAGCCACTGGGTGCACGTTTCAATGCCAGCGTGTGCGCAAGTCGGAGTGTGTGTGTGTATGCGCGGTGCAGATTATCACACTTCTCCCCCACAGAGACATCTCCTAATCACACTAAACTTCTCTTGACACTTCAGTTACTCCAGCTAAAGTTGCTGTTTCTTTATCAGCGATCTCTCCCTCTTCCGCACACTCTGCTTCCTCCTCTCTCACTTCCTCTCTCATTCTGCATCCCAACCCCCCCACCTCATCCTCCCTGCACGTCCGTTCTTTATCTATCCAAGTTTGACGCGCAACCATCTGTGAGTCTGACTAATTTTGCACCTTGTTCTTTTTTTTGGTTTTCTTCATCTGACCCAGTTTGTCACTCTCAGCATGTGCTGGCTGCCACTGTGATTACAGCTCCGAAATATCTCTGTACCCTGAATGACAGCTATTGCACCTGTGTGAGTGTGTGGATTGGAAGGGCTTTGTCCTCACAAGGATAGAAAGTTGAAAAAATGCACAATGAGGGACTTACTGTGTTGTATGAGTTCTAACAAAACTCATAATAAGAGAAAGCGTCCTTGATGATACTGCGATTTAAGCATGGAAAAAAGGAAGAACAAGGCTAAAGATGTAAAGAAGGGTGAGTAGTGAAAAAGGGGCAAGAAGAAAGACAGGGAGAGAGGAGAGCACAGAAAAGAGGACTTTTTAATGTAAGCATATCATCCACAAATAACTGCCCTGTGTTCCTCTTACACTCTAGGCATTTCCTTCCCTCTAATCATTTGACAAACAAACAAAAAGAGCAGAGGGAGTCAGACAAGTGGAGAATTGAGATGAATGGAGAATGAGATATGGATGCTTAGTGCAAGAGCAAGGATGGACAAAGTAGCAAGCGGGATGCTAGAGCGCAAGGGAATAGAGGAAAAAGATGAAGCGGGACATCAAGATAAATGGCAAAGAGCTTTGGAGAGGCTATAAGGGGCTTGGGCTTCGTCTGGCATAGGCTTGTAACACTGCAGTCTCATCTCACATGCTCTTTCAAGTGGGGAGTAGAAAGGCCTTCATTTGAGCTGCCGTCCCATGAAAGTGCGCTCTCATTAAAGGTGACCTCATGGCACTCTTCTGATCATGAGACACGGTGCAGTGCGACCGTTTAGATCATTGACACGCGGTGAGCTAGAGCCCAGAAGTGTGTCATAATGGTGACAACCCTGCGCCTGTTTGTGTGCATGAAGCATATACTGTCAGATGAAGGCACTTAGACAGTGACACATGATTGTGGTGTTGGCTCTGTACTCCAGCACATTGGACTTGAAATGATGGAAACATGATTATGAGTTTAAAATGCTGACTTTTAGCTAAAGGTCGGGGCTGCATTCACATTAATGCTGAAAGTTAAAGATCATGACAAACCTGGGATTTTTGCTTAGCACAAAGAGTTAAAAGTTGGCAGAACAACCAGCTTAGCTCTGTCCAAAGGTAATAATAAAAATAGTCCAGCAGTGGTACAGTGGTTCTGTGGAAGTGATGTTATACAGATTTTCTTACCTTTAGATAAAGCTAGGCTAGTTGTTTTCTTGCTTTTCCAATGTATTCGGCAAGCTAACATGAAACATGCATGAAAATGGACTTTGACAGTGTGGAGACAATGAGTAAGGACATTTATCAACTACTAAATGAATGTACTATGTTTTGTGTGTCAAAGGACCAAGGAGTTACTAATGTGTTTGAGATGCATTAACCATTATCTTGGTTTACTATGGAGACTGAACTAAAATCTAGTCTTTTGTTATTAATGCATGCTGTTACTTGGAATAATACACCACACTTCGTTTGTGAAAAACTGCACTGTTGCCCATAAAGTCGGAGTCATTTTGTTCTCAGGCATATTCCTCTTTTTATTCATATACACAGATTAATTGTGGCTCAATGTTCACTGTGATATGCTTGGAAGAGAGTAGATACACTTCATCTATCAAGAATAAGTAAGTTGTTATAATCTATAATTTCATGAGAGGATGTGAAAATATTTGATTCCAACTTCATGGGCAACAGTGCAGTATATACTGGTCTTTGTGATGAGTTTATAACACTGACAACAAGTGAGTACTGATCATCTAGTAATACCAATTTCATGACAAACTATTCATGTATGGTGAGAACTGTTCTTTAATACTAATATTTTAAGTTACTGTTATTTATTGTTTTATGTGTAGTGCCATTGCACTTATTTATATTTGACTAACATTATAGTTTCTTGTCTTTACTGATACTGTGTGATTTTAAATTTTGTCAAACTATTGTTGTTTTTGTGCGGACCCTTAGCGTCTACTTTTGTGGAAGCTAATGGGGATTCAAATAAGGAATAAAGGTGTCTTAGTGTTAAGGTGGAGTTGTTGATTGACCTTTTCAGCAGACATTTTTCAATTGTCAGATGCACAGGTGTATTAGTACA
The DNA here is from genome assembly GCF_000972845.2 of Larimichthys crocea. Classification (NCBI taxonomy): domain Eukaryota; kingdom Metazoa; phylum Chordata; class Actinopteri; family Sciaenidae; genus Larimichthys; species Larimichthys crocea. Next base: position 3,432,045 of record NC_040031.1, read on the forward strand.
TTAAAGATGGCTGCACTCCACCTTGGAGAGGTTCTGATATTGTGAGTGTTGGCTCACTGGGACACCTAATGAAACAGAGCCATCGTTAATGTTATTAATTCCACTTGTGTTTTTCCTGCTATGACACATCATGTCTGCTGTGGAAAGGTTTGTATTTAGGCATTGTTATGAAGAACAGATCTCTATGCATTAGATTCTGGCTATTTTGGTTTATTATTTTATCAAGTTTACCTCTGTATCATCTGCCCTGAATGCAGGATCTGCCAAGAGCTTAAAGGTCTTTGGCTTGTGTTGTTCTGTGCTGTGTTATGTTAATCTAACATGCTGCGTTTTCTCTGTTTTTCTTTTTTTATTCTCTCCACTCCTGTTGCTGTGGTACGTTCGGATGCTGCTGGATACGGCAGTCTCATGTGAGTATATCCTTGCAAAAAAGGTCCCTGGGTCAGATCACGCTGAGAGAGCAGGATTGTTAGCCAAGTAACTTGGCAGCACTGCTCAAAAACATCACATCACATCACATCCACTACTGTATGATTTCACAGTGTTTGGGCTTCATATTGAAGCACAACGACGAAAACGATAATCTACAGAACATTCAAGCTTAATTATTAAGAGATGGATTTTTATATTTAAGTGCTCCACTTTCCTTATCTAAAATAGATTTTAGCGTGCATTATCAAATGGTCACAGCAGGATTGCAATGCTCAGGGAGATGATGATAACTTTCTTATTATACATGAGTTGAATTTGCCATCTGATGAAATCATATCAAAGTCTTGTCTGATATAAATTTTTAATTGCTAGCTATCAGGAATTTGCATCACCATTCAAGGCGCAGTAAAGCTCCCTTTGCTCAAATGTGTGTCAACAAATTCTAATAAAAAGTGTTTTTTCATTGTGCTGCGCTTCAGAAAAAAAGGACAAAAAAAAAAATAGAAGCATTAATTCAGTAAATCTTTGCTTCAGGAAATAGGCTGAGTCCGAATTAAATTGGGAAAGCTTACAATTGTTCGAGTTGTTGATGTCTGTGTGTGTTTGTTTGTCTGCAGTTGATTCCAGCAGAGCAGTCAGGGACCCATAACTTCCGAATGACAGGCCCCGGTGCTGACCAGGATCCCAAAGGTCTCTTCACCATTGACATACACACAGGAGACGTGTCAGTCAGCCGCTCACTGGACCGAGAAGCCATTGACTCTTACCAGGTCAGTGTGTGTGTGTGTTTACGTATGCCTTTGTTGGAACTGGTGCTTATTGTGTTTGTGTGTATGGTCTTTTCTCTCCTTTCTGTCCACCTGGGTGCTCTTTCTCTCACTGCTTCTATGACACATTTATTGTTTGCTTGTCAGTTCCACTGCTCGTGTAGTTCAGTTCCTGTTTTATTTGCTGATTATTTTCTTTTCATCTCGGTGAAGTTATTCATGAGAATCTGTAGCTTAGATATAATTTATTTTGATCAATCTCTTTCAAATTTAGCATATGTTGGGCGCAGTGGCTAATGGAGAAAAAAAACTGTCTCGCTTTGTGAAAGAGCACTTTGATTTCGTTATGCACTATTTGGGAACGTATGGGCTTCGTCTTTGCCAATGCTGAATTGATGCTATCACTTAGAAGTTGTTGGTCGCTTCTGTGATTAAAAAGAACATTAGGGCCTGTTTGAGGTGCTTACTGGGTTTGGTGCCCCCTGGGTTGTCTGTGTGACGAAACCATTTCCCCCTAGAGCAGAAAGGGAGAGCGGCAGAGGAAATATACTCTAAGTTTCTAAGTCAATTGATCTTATCCCGTTTTTTGAAACCAGACATGAATGCGGGTGTTCAGCTGAATGCAAGCTGTTGATAAGCTAACGAGCTTTTTTAAAAACTCAGTAATAATTCACTCAGTAAAGACGAACAGATGTGAGAGGAGAGCAAGCAGGAGAATAACAGAAAGGGAGGCCGAGAGGAGCAAACACAAAATTTATTGTTATATGTTTTTTTCTCGCCCTGGAATTATTGGTTGTTATTGCATGCATGGTGTAACCAGGATATTAGCTTTCAGTAGTCACAGTCTGATTGTTGACAAGCACCTTTGACACCTAGTAACTATGCATCCCTGTATCCAATGAAATGGTTAACAGAATGGTCTGCTAGAATAACATGTAACAAGACACCAGCTGCAGCCTTTCTATATAAATGAATAATATGTTATTCTGAATATGGAAAGAAATGATGATCCAGTAATATAAATAGTATTTCTTCCTGACCTGCCATCTGTTGATGGCACAACGCTTGAACACACACACTGTAACAATAAGGTTGTTGTTGTTGAATATGTTAATAGTGAAAAGTAAATATTTAAAAAAAAATAGACCTAACAGCTAAATATAGTTATGTGTGTGTGTGTATTGGCATCCGGCTGTGAGGTTTGTGTGAAGTAAAGATGTTTTGGGAATTGCATAATGTAACCAAAGTTAATGTGTTAATAATAACGAATAAGATGTAAATTGTCTCACCGGTGAAACAAAGCTCACAGGTGAGTGAAGGAGTTCAAGAGGTCTAATCAGGCAGCATAATTGAAAACACCTGCACTTGTGTGTGTGTGTGTCAGTGCGCATAGATTTGTGTGTGTGTGTGTGTGTAGCCTCTTGAGTACTGAGATTGTTATGAATTCAGCTGTAAGTTCTGTACTTCTTTCAATATTAGCAGTATATTCATTTTACACTTTAGACCTTTTTAATTTAATACTATAATTTAGAAAACAAAGATTATACACACACATACTTTAAAGCAACCATGCTTATATACTGTAATAGTTTTTGTAGAATACGCTCACAGTGTAGAGACAGCTCAGTAAGATAACATGTTTTAGACCTTGTTGGCTATAACTTAAGTTGGCACATAAAACTCTGGGGAAGACAAAGAGAAAACTGAAGGAGTGTGAGGGGCAGAGAATGAGTTTCTCCTTTAAGATTTCACTTTACTCAGTATGGAATTGTTTAGCTCAGCACAAAGAAATTTAACGGCACAATAACTGGGCTGAAATATATAAGAAAAAAAAGATCTAACAGACATTTAGATTTACTTTATTATTTATTACGATAAGGATGATTTATTACAACGGCGTGCTACAGATTTTATTAATTCCAAGTATGTTACCTTGAATCTCTTTTCTTCCTTTACTCAGTTGTTTCCATAGTTTGAAGGCTAGTAATATAGATAGTATCGTTATTTATTGGATCTAGTATGTGTTGCTGCTGCTTTCAGTAAGTGGCACTACAGAACATGAATGTTGGGAAAAATGTCAATGGTTTTAGTTTTAACTACAGAAAATTCTCCATCTGCTTGCTGATTGAAATTAGTCTGCTTTCCAAAAACTCCCTCTGAGTGATTTTGTATTTATAGTCTGACAATATAGATTTAATTGAAGGCTTCAGTCAATGGCTAAATTATTCCATCAGAGCGAAAAAACTGGGCCAGTCTAAAATGCCATTGTTTCAGTGGTCGGGAGTGAATTAGCTTCTAACACCAATTATGCCATCATTAATGATTATCATTTTTTTTCTCCCCCCAACCTGATAGTTGTAATCCCTGAAGGCACAATGCCTCTCTATGCACATGCTCTACATGTGTACTTTCATTCCCCTTTTCCCAACCAGGCCTGGATAAGAGAAGAGAGAGAGAATATTCTGATATCTTTTTCTCTCTCTCTCCTTATCATAAGGAGATAGTAAGTCTGTGTCCCAGTCCTAACTCAGAACAAGAGTCCACTATCAAATGCAGCTTCCCCTTATTTATCAAAGGTCCAACACTATGTGCAGAATGAAGACTGCATCACTTCATAGTGCCCAGTGGTTCTTGTAAGCTATCCCAGTCACATTCATTAAGAGTGTCTTCTTTCCCACTGCAGCTAATGGCTTGTGTGGGGATGAAACATGAAATATTCAGAGGTAGATTAAAATCACCATAACTCTAAAGGCGTTTTAAAGGCAGAGCGAAACTGGGAGCTCACAGTCTTTCACGCACATATGGCAAAGCCTCTTTAACATGTTAAATGTATCTATTAAAGCTGCTATAATCAATATTTTTATATTAACATTAGATCACATGACTACTTATATGGTAAAGCAGCATCTGACTCGGGGGTTCGTCTAACCTCTAAGAAGCTTTTACTGTCTTCTAACTAATGGACTGGTTGCACAGCAGACATCTTGGCTTGTCACTACCAGAAAACACTGGTAGACTTAACAGCAAAGACAGCTCAGTTCCATTAAGTGTCTGAGTAACACTGACTGTGATCCAGTATACACTATCATACAATAGCAGGACCTGCTCTAAGTTGGATGCAGCAATCCGTTGTGCAACCAGTCCACGACGCACCAGTTTTTAGCAAAGAAGCTCTTAAAGCATCACTGTAATGGACCTGAACAGTAAAACCCCTTCTGAAATGTTATTAAAACTGAGTGCATGGATGTAACTATGGTACTCTCCAGGTTGTGTCCTTGTACCCACCTTCCATGTCTGTGTCTGTGTCCATGCTGCAAAAATAGAGACACAAAAAAAGTTTCCATTTGTTTGTTTCTGATGCTTTGAGAAAGAGAGGGAGAGGGCAAGCAGTGAGAATGAGAGAAAGAGTGATGGAGCAAAATAAATATAAAAACAATTAAAAAGTTATTTTCTGATTGCGTTCAGCGCATATTAAGACCAGGGGCGAATTTTTTTCTCGTGCGCCCTAAATGCGTCGTGCACCCTGCACTCCGCGGGCTCACGGAGACTGCGCCCTGGGCGGCCGCCCGCATTGCCCATAACTAAGACCGGCCCAACAGTGTGTTTAGGCTGTGTGATCTACTGGTTATATATATATATATATATATATATATATATCGGGACTTGTCGGCCCAAATAGCACGTCGGCCCACCGGCAAATGCACGGTATGCCGATTATCAGTCCGTGCCTGATTAAGACCCCTAACCCTGCCACCCAGGGCCGGTCTCAGCTATGGGCAATGTGGGCGACCGCCCAGGGCGCATTCTCCGTGGGGGGCGCACGACCGCCGAAAACGAAAAAAAACTCGGTAATTTTCGATACCACTCATTAAGATACCGGAGCGGGCGCCCCGGGAGCGGGGTGTTGACAAGGCAGAGGGGGGCGGCGGACAGACTGATGGGGGCGCACGGCGCATCCAGGGGCGCACGAGAAAAAGTTCGCCCCGGGGGGGCGCGGTGGCGGGGGCGGGGGGGGTTCGCCCAGGGCGCAAATGTGGCCAGGACCGGCGCTGCTGCCACCCATACACACTGCCCCACAGTGCCTGATATGGTCTGCATAGGGCTGAACTTAGTGACTTTGTTTTTTTGCTGCTAAAAAAGTTCTTTCACAGACTGGTCATACTACAAACATGTAAGACGATCATGATATAAATCTCCAATCCAAGATGTTTTTGAAGACAGCTGAAGGAAAATGTCATTAAATGTCAAGTCTATTATCCATCATGGGGCATGATAGAACACCATCATGTCTCCTCTAGAGGCACTTCTTTACGTCAAACAGTGGATGTTGTTTTGAATACAGATTACATCTTTCTCCCCTCAGAGTGTGGGTTCCCAGGTTCAGGGTTATATTGTATGTCAATCTCATGTCTCTGCAATCAGATTCTACAGAGACTCCCTGACAGCCTCCTGCCTCTCTGTATGTTTAAGGTGTGGACTCTTTCTTTGTCAATATACTGCAATGTATCAGTGTACCAAGGTTGTATTGAACAGACTCTCCACTTCCTCACACTCCCTGCCTCCCTTCTCCTCCCCATTTTACAGTATGATTATGACTGATTGATATTGGCAAAGAAATGTTTTACCCTCCCCACAAGGTCATTGTATATCAAAATAATACCACCACCGGCTTAGAAAAATGAAATCAATAAAGTTGACTGGCCTGGTATCTAAATGTAGTGGTCAGATTTTTGGAGGCTCAGCTTGAAATATATGGATGCAGACGCTCTTGCAAGTGAAAGTACAAACTAAGCAAAACTTGGGAAACACATTAAAGAGAAGCACGGTATAACTTCAGCATAACAACAGCGAGGGGTCAGCTCGAGACAGATGGAAACTGGGAATTCTAAATAGGCTATTACAGGAACCACAACCAAGGCAAACAAACAAACCCCAGACAAAGTAAACATTTGCTGTGGAAGAACAAACAGACACTGTGATCAGCTGGGCCACATGTTCACAAGGATTTAATGTCAAACATTATTTTCTTATTAAGCTCAATTAGGGTGAAAATGAATGTTAATGAGATGGAAAATGGAGAGGAAGGGAGAGGGCGGGGTGGAGGAGTGTGGGGTTTATCACTGCCGTTATGACAAGCCTGGGTCGGGTCGAGAGTGGCGGGGGAAGAACTCTAATTGGCTTAGAACAGAGGAAGGATAGAACGTGAAATGATAAATAACAGTCTTGTTTACACAGGTACAGGGATGACCCTCAGTAATACAGGTCATCACAACAATAAGTGTGGTAGGTCCTTTGTACGTGCTTACCATGGAGACACTGAAATTTTAGGGAGACACAAACATACAGTTACAAATAGTCCTGTGAATATGATTTTCAAGTTGAAATGTCTCAGTTTCTTTATGATTTTCACAAATATAGATTTAGTGAGCTCTTAATTGGCAGACCAGTCTGTTTGCTCATTTTTTATACTGCAGTTTATTCTTTGAAATGACACAATTTTGCTCAATTTTTTTTTTTTTTTAAACTTGTCCTAATACCCGTGTTTGGTGTTGGTTAGGTTTTTTGGGCTGTGTGCCTCAGAGCCTGGCGCTACAGCTTTTGTGCCTCTTGTGATGTCCTCTGACAGCAGATCTAAAAGGCACCTTTCCCTGCTCCCTATATTACGTCTGTCAAGCCACAGTGCACAATGACAAAGGATGGTCTCACTAAAAAAAAAAACATATGGGCCTATCTTAACTCTACACAGGCCAAGCTGTGAATTGACAGCTATTTTGATTTTTAGATTTTGAAATATCTCAGCTTTCAAAAACTGTACAAAGCTGTCCCCTCAATACTGTTTTGTTTAGCTATCAAACTGTCAAACTGTATAAATAAAAGGAAACAGTCTTACCTATATTTACCTATTTTTGACAGAGTAGACATCAAATGGTGGCAACCTTTGACAGATCAGTCCCATGGAAATGAGTCTGGCTGTGACTTTTGATTCGGACTTTCTTTATGACTTTGAAGATTTAGGGGCTCTATTTCAGAATTTGGGAGAAATGCAATATAATATGCACAACTTTTTTGTCAGAGTACAATCACCTAAAAATAAGATTTGTTGTGTTTCTGTTACCCTAGATTTAGCCTTTTATGTCTACAGAGACTGTAAGTCTTCCTCCACAGTGTCTGCCATGTGGACCTGCCATGTTTCTAAACTAAACACCATAGATAGGGTGTTTCGTGGCCACCAAAGTTTATCTCCCATGCTAGGAAGGAGAGGCTGAGGCAATGGGGTTGCAACTACAGCGCTATATGGCACTAAATCCTACACACTGATACTTTAAGTTTTTTTATATTTTTAGTTTTTATTTTGTAGTTAGCTTAAGATAGATGATGATAATAATAATAATCACCATAGTCTACCACATTCATCATCCTTATCCTTATTCCAATTATTATTATTATTTTTTTTTTGTACAGCATGTATGAGGTAGGTGAGCTCATAGTGTGTGAATAAGGGATCTGCTGACAGCTTGCTGGTCATCTCAGTTCCTAAATCCCCCTGACATTTACTGTACCACTGATATGGTCCACTGAAACTACAGTTCTCTATACATTTCGCCTGAAAATAACAGATAATACTTGTCCTGTCTTTACACACAGTGCACATACAGAGCAAAGATGCTAGTTGCAGCATTTCAGGGCAGGTTTTCGTAGATCTGTATTAACATTCCTAACAGTGTAAGCATTAAATTGCTTCAGGCTTTTCATTTTTGCAGACGTACAGAACACATAATTCCCACAGTTTGCTAATTTGGTGACTTTGCAGGATTTCATCCTCATACCTTGCACCACAAGGCACAGATCTCATGGATGCCTACACGGTTTTGTTGTTTAATCAAATTTTACAGTGAGTGCTCTGCTTTCTATCTGTCCTTTTGGCTTATACCTGCTCCACTGTGGCTGTTTTCTTCTGCTTAGGTGTCAGGAAGAGGGGATTTTTGATTAATCCGTCATGTTGCTGAGGCGGAGGAACAGTCACTATAGGTGAAGACGTGCATGTTTGTTTGCCAATGTGTGTCTGGATGTGTTCTGACCTTAAACCTTTGAAAAATTACTTTTTAGATATATTCCAATGTGTTTAAAGGAACAATCAGCAATTTAGTTAGTGGTTAATGGAAATCAGCAGGAACTACATCACAATCTTATTTCCCACTCTATAATCTCACATCCCTGCCACATATGTTTAGTTTGATAGCTTTATCAATTTGCATATTGCTTATAAATGACCAATGTCTCTTTGCTGGTGCTATGGGATAAAAACTGGCCAAAATCACCTGAGGGGAGGCCAACAAAGTGATGTCTGGATCAGTGTGCATTATCTGACGCACTCCCTGCCAGGATTGAATGTCTGTTAGACAATGCTTGGCTTTGAACATGTATTGGTATTAGAAAGGAGGACGTTTGTTGATTGACACTCAAACAACATACCTGACTAAAAAAAGAACAAGTTAAGGAGAATGAGGGCAGAGAGCAAGAACGCGTGAACATGAAACATAAACTTCATTTAGGACTTATTTTTATTCAATGCATGTTTGAAGTTTTATACAATCTTTGGATACCTGACAGCAGATTAGAAGCAACCGGTTTTCTGAAGTCATGACAAAGAAAAGGTGTATCTAAAGACACCATTTACATGACTCCTCCATTGAAGGGCTTACTGCTGGGAGTGCGGTCCGTAATGTTTAACTAAATTAGGACTGTTTTTTTTAATTATTTTTTTTTAATGTGGTAATAAAACTGCCAAATGTAATGAACAATTGGGGTGTAGTGTGTCTCCAGACAGTTTGAATAAAGGGGAAAAAAAATAAACTGAGCTAATTTTCATAAAAAACAAATCCACACACACGGACACACCAACATATTTCCATACACATACACTGCTGTTTCTGTAGCAATCTAATGGCTTCTCATTTACAGTAGGTGTTTCTTTATGAGCTTGAGGCCTGAGACAGGTGAAGCCTGTTGTCCAAAATCCCACTCCTGTTTTCTGCTTGGCTGGACTGTAATTTCCTGGGCTTTGGAGAGCAGGATACGCTGCCCTGCACACAGGAAAACAGCCCTGATGTGCACTTAGTCTCTGTATGTGGGCAGGAGATAAAGGACACACATACACACACCATCAACACCACCACCACCCACTCCCCAAGCAAACAAATCGCTGGCCACCAGAATAGCTCTTACCTTAAGAAATATAACCACAATACTTTCATGCCACAGGGTCACACACCACTGCGCCCCACTGATAATGCCTGTGGTTTCTAATTTGTTTTTTCGAATGTATAATTGTCTCGCTAACGATGTTTGCAACACTCTCTATATATATTTCAGACACAGTATTTCAATTTTAGCCTCTTTTGTTAGGGCCTTCCTTTTGTAAAATACATCTTTAAAGGTGAAACAAACTTCAAGTAAAGTGAATGACATAAAAAAACTAAAAAAAAACTCTTTAAAGCTCTTTAGACTGCACTTCAGAGAGATTTTACTTAAAGGTTTGAACATTTGTTCACAGTTTTTTACACTGTTTTCAAGCCTTCCTTCAGGTCAGGATCATTTAACTCTGAAAGTTGTGTCATCATCCTGCTGTCCTTCCAGAACCGGCCTTGAATCTATGCAGACATACTGCTGTGCACATACTCTCAGATTACCTGATTAAACAGTGAGTGTGCCCTGTTGCTCTGCTTCAGGAATTACCACCACTAATTCAGCCTGTCTGCCGCCTGCTCAGGCACATGGCACACACCCCTAATGCTCTCTGCCTTAGCACCAGTGCAGCTCCACTTTCAGTAGAGACTGGAGACAGATACACTCTCACCATTATCTACTATGGCTGACACTGACCACAATAGACAGGAAACAGACTGAAATTGGTCTTGGGAATCTATCCTGAGGCAGTACACAAGTAAACAGAGTAAGAAGAGACAAATTCATTTCTGAGAATGGTAAGGCATCTAAAAATGAAAACACATTTATTATTTAAACACTCCTGTGTCATTTCAAGGTAATTTTGTTGAAGTTTTGGGGTCACTAAACTTACAGGAATTTGCTTTCCATAAACAAATATAAATATATAGTAGATTATAGACTGCTATATTGTGAAGCTTCTTCCCTCACAAATGATCTTTGGTTTGGAGTACAGACACCAACTGAAAAAGGGTAGCGAAGAAAAAAAGTTTGATTATTTTGCCCTGTTTTCAATTCTCTCACAGCATTTGACTAAATGTTGATTGCAGCAGCAGGCACAGCTGGGTAAAAGGATAGACAAAGGAAAGGATCAACATCCTTTTAGACAGCATAGTCTGAAAAACACCTGGTCCATCACTTATCTGGGTTTGGGATTCTTATAGTATACAGATAGTATAAATATAAATTGTTGAAACTTCACATTCACTCACAACTAGTCTTTTAAATTATCCTATGTTGGACTCACGATAAATCATAACTGCTGACAATCATGTGATGTGCACTATAACCTAAAGTAGAATTGTAAAATAACGTCATAAATTGTGTGAAATGACCCCCCATTGCATGAAATTTAGTTCGTAAGTAAGTTGTGATTTTTTTCTTCTTCTTTTGACATCACAGAACCACTATCCTGTTGAAGCTAAGTAGATACTGGTCATATCATCTTTTTCCAACATATCTTTGCAAACAGATATTACAGTCTCTTTATTCAAAAAGAAAAAAAAAATGAAATACCTGCACAGTAATTGCCTGCTGATGGAATAGTTCAGTCCTGAGTGCACCATATCTAGGTCTCCTGTAGGGACACATATAAAACATTACAAAAGAAACGAAGGAGACAGCGGCAGAAAGGTAAGCCTAGTTTTCCACCAGCCCTCCAAACAGTACCTTGAGCAACAGACAAAAGGAGATTGAATTATACCTTAGGAAAGGAGGGGGGCTATTTTGTACCGTGATACACCAGGGAGAGCCTTTGTGACTCTTTCAACGGCTTTCAGAAGCAGGATTATTTTTTATCTTGCCAGACGGCCAGCTGAATGAAAGATCTTTTCTATCATGTTCTATCTTCTCTATACTTTTAACACCCCCACTCTTTTTCACCTTCCATCTTTTGTTCAATCTCTCTCCCTCCAAGGACCATCTATTTATATCTTCTTTGACATTCCAAGTGCTTCTTTTCTTTTGATGTAATGAGGAAACATTTTCAGATCAGTGACTCTGGGAAAAGAGACAGGAAAAGAAATCCACACATAAAACAATCTGATATTCCAAGAGCAGTTTTGTTTGCTGAAGAGCACATTAACATTTTTCAATATTTTGCAGTTTCTGAGATATTTGTGCTGATAAAGATGAGCAATGACGGTTATAAAATCATTAACTGAGTTTATGACTACAAATTAGACCACCACTTTTACATTTAAAGATTTAGGACTGGTTGTCGTTTAAGGAATATGGAATACCTATCTATTTTTACCTCATTGTGTGTATGTTATGGAAATGAGAAACTTTACATATAGTATTGCTATGACATGACAGTCTAAAGTAGGAGGAAGAACACAAGGTCTGAAGTATCATAGTAAGTATGAAATCAAAGTAAACTATTGTAGATGAAGAATGCTGTATGTATGCTGCTGAGAACGAGGCAAACCAGGACGAGAAAAGAGACCAAGCAATACAGTATAGAATAGAATAGAATAGAATAGAATAGAATAAACTACCAATAAAGAAATAACGTCTTGCCTAGGTCATAATTATACACTTATTGCCAGTTTTTTAGGTCCATCTAAAACTAATGTCATCTAGTAGAACAGTCCTGCAATATATTCTACATTCATAAAGAATTTGGAGGATGTTACAGATAGGTGTGCCTGTTATTTAGCCCAGGAAATTCAATAGGTTACATTATCTGGGATCATGAATGTCTGCGCAATGTTTTGTTTCCATCCATCTGGTACATTAGATCTTGATCTTGAATCTTAAAAGGTAAAAAAACTTTGACCTGCCAGTGACATGAGATGACAAGTCAGGAGATGCCCAAAGTCAAGTCAACATGGATGGCATGGGTAGCAAATCTCATGGTGATCCATACAATTGTTAAAGGAGTTCATTCAGGGCTTTGTTCCATTGGGACCATGACTTCTGTCTAAACTTTTAAGGCAATCCATCAAACCCTAACCCTAACCTAAGTTAGTGAGATAATTCTGTTTGAGCCATTGTGCTGAACCAATGGACTGCAGACCAATATCCTTAGAGGGATGTTATGCTAAAAATATTTTGCCAATGCTGTAACCCTTTTTTTTTTTTTTAGATGACATAACATTGTAGTTTCATTTTGCAGAAAAATATGCTCTCTAACAGAAAACTCTCATCCAATCCCAGTTGGGTTTTCCATGTCCCTCTGAGAGTTACTGTGCGGGGAGAGCATGAAGCTGCACATGCAGCTGTACTTTTTTCTTGACAGCCTGCTTCCATGGCTTAATTTCAGTGGTATAGAATTATTCAAGTTTCTGAAGGTAGTCATAGCAAACATGTACAAGACCATGGATTAACATGCTTGTGTCCCAGTGGGGGTTACTGGGGGAATCCAATGCCTTGAGTATACACTTTGAGGGGAATAGAGGAAAAAGTGAAATTCTTTAGGGAAGTGAAGGACAAAAAAAACAAAAAAAAAAAAACAACCTACTCTTGTTATCACACCTTGCTGTACTCTAGAAGAGTGAGGCTCTCTTCACAAGCCAGCTGTGGGTGAAACATAGTTAAATAGCTGTGCAATGAATCTGTTTCTCCCTGATGTTTGTATCTGTGACTTAAACACAATGAAAAGACACTGTACTAAGAAAGTTCCTCGAAAAACTGCCATTTCCAATAGCGAAGGCTATATCTCATGACCCGTGTTTGAGTTCTAATGATCAGTGGCACTGGCAACTTCCCCACCATCGTTAGGATGTAAAGATACTTGTCTTTAATGCCTCTGCCCTACCCTCAGGTTTCATACTCATCTGACCAATAAAACCTCCTTTGCTGGAGCTGCTCAGTAAAGTAGATCAGCAAGTTTCACGGTGATCAAACTATGCCCCCCTTGCTGTGTCCAAAGAAGCTCTCCCTCCCGGGGACTGTCTGAACTGTGTTAGGGCAGGATCAGGGTTCTGAGCCACAGGAGTGTTTGGGTGGTGCAGAGCACTATTCACCTTGGAGCTACTGCAGAGCACTTTCACTGGGATCTCAAGAAAACGGCAGACAGGCAGAGCTCCTTTGAATTCACCACCCCAGCAAAGGGAGGACTACTTGAATGGCTCAGGAGGAGCTGCATGCTGAGTGAATGTGAAATGAGGCGACGGCAGTGGAAGGCAACAAAGACACTTCCATATGCATGACTTGGCCCCTTTTCTCCACTTCCCTTTTCACTTTTCCTATTCTTGTCTGCGTTTAAGGCGGTGATAAAGCTGCCCCAGCTCAGCTACCTTTTCCTCTCCTTCTGCCACAATAAGCCAGCGCCCCGGTTGACTGGGGCTTCAGCTCACACCTCTGCCTACAGTATATCCCTCCCCCTGTAATCAACCTACCTCTCATCTGCGTACAAAGGCCTTTCAAGACTCCAAGCTAGGAGGTATCCTTGGAGACAGAGAAGAGTAGAGGAGAGGGGAATCGAAGAAGGCAATTTTTGGTTCTGCAATAACAATAAACTGAAGCAAGCCAAAGGTTTTTTAGAATAAACTGGTGCTACTCTTATTCAGCTTCAAACTGTTTAGTTACAGTTGCACAATCTTCGCTAGTGTCAGCATGCATCTCAGCAAATGGGAAAGTGTTGCTCATTCTGAATCTTTTACATGATGAACACGATCAAGCCACCTGTTATACAAGGGTGTCTTGTATATATATGGTACACATGGTTGAGGAAATCCTTTTGTAGCAACACGAATAGAATGTATTCATATTGTAGCATCCACTTAGAATAAATTACCCATGGCGTATTCATAATTATAAGAGCAACACTTAAGCACAGCCTTTATTTAGAAGGAAAGTTGGCATCAAAACAAACTACGACCTCTCCAACATGGAGAAGTGTCAAGGTCTCAGTGCGATAATGATCTCGGCTCTGAGAGAAAATTGCCCTGCTCAAGCTCCTCCGACACAGTCTCTGGGCAAAAAAGAAAATGAGAGGAAAGAGAGACTGCAGGAGACAGATGCGTTCACTGAGAGCTGTAATGTTCACAGGCAAGATGGCTTGTAGTCACAGACCTACACTCTGTAGATGGGGCCAGGTCAGCCAATAAACACAGAGGTAATGGTCACAGAGTTTATCATCCCTCCCTGTGACCGACTGCTGCTGATTTGGCACGAGCAGTGCCCATCTTCTCCAATTCTCCCTGCCTTTAATAAGCAATTTTCCCTCCAAATGAAATCACTGCCACATAGATGCTAATTTTCAACTTGAGAAAATATTTCGCTATGATCCGTGATAGAGACAAAATAGCCTCCTTATTTTGCTAACTGGCAAGTGATGAGCCGTGTAAGGAATGCAATGCTCCAGGTCTGACTTCCCTGACTAATCTACTACGCACACACACACACACACACACACACACACACACACACACACTGTGTCATCATGATTGGGTCATTGTCTTTGCACACTGGTGCAGAAAGAGTCAATAACTTAGAGTGGAATTAATTCAATTTAAGGCATCCAAATAAGAAATAGATATCTTATATACTTTCTCATATACATTTGGGACTTCTCCCTTAGTTACCTTTGACTGTGATTCTCAGGAGCTGGCAGCTCCCCAGAGGTATAAATGACTGATGATGGTGTTGTGTGCAGTATGTGCTTTATAACTTAAACGTGCTATATGCTGGAGGCTGATTGGGTCTCCGAAGACCTTATTCCACATATATTCTAAAAAACATGGATTCTCTTTTACCCTTTTTATGTCTGTCATGCATGCACAAAAATCCATGCACACATCCTCTCTGGTCTTTCATTATGCAAAGATCTCAAAAAGGAGAGAAAGGGCTCATAGGTGAGGATTTGCATGAGTATTCAACCAATGAGGACCAGTAAGGATTCTTCATACACAGGAACAAATAGAGCTATTAGAAGGAGACCTAGCGCATACAGTAGTAACAGTGGCAAGGTGAATGTAGTGTGAAAAGGTATGCTGCTTTTACCAAATGCTGTTTGATGAATATTCCCATTGTTGCAAGGACAGCTGTTTAATCAGACGCACTGTTTCACATAAAGCCCGCAGGGTAAGAAAAATGTTCTCTGTAAAAGATTATGGTTTTTAGAAAAGGTATCAAAATATGTCCATTTATCATATGCTTCAGGCAGAATTTCAGTCTTGTTACTTTTTTTTTTTTTTTTTTGCCTCAGTTACACCAAAACACTGAGCTGAGAAGGAGAAAGAGCTCCGCTTCAATTCCACATCGCTTATTATAGTATACTATTTTTGCAGATGGTAATTAAAAAAATATATGCACTTTATTATTTTGTTATGACAGGAAATAGTTCAATGCATGCAAACCTTTGAAACTAGTGTCAACAGAGTTGACGGGAGAGACATTTTGTGCATCCTTGGTTTCATTAGTTGAGGTCCCATTTATTTTCTACAGAGACAACATTAAACGACTCAGTGGATATGCCTCATATGGCTTCAATCATCAGGACAAAAGTTGAGCGACTGCAGTAGAAAATATGCGGTTCTTTGGTGAAAAGTAGAGAAAGTATTTTGTCCCAAAGTGCATTTAGGTAAGAAACACCCAATCACGGAGCATGGAATACTTTTACATGTCGGAATAAAGATGGGCACACTTTTTAGAAAAACAATCCAATTATTCAATGCAATCTTGAGCTTTCAGATTCTGCATCACTTCTGTATTTTGTTCTTAACTGCAATGATGAAGACTTTTTTTCATTCACTTACAGCTCTGATTCTCATCTCTGACTCACTCTTTCTGCACAGCAATGGCTGCCAAGGCTTATGGGTACTGTAGTATTTCATGTTGAGGAACATTTAGGATATAATTATTTGAAACAGAAATTTACAGATTACATTTGGCACCAGCATCTATGCTTCTATTAATCTTAAAATAGCTAAAATACTATTTTGTTTACTAAAAATGCTGAATTTTTATGCATACTCAAAAACTGGTTACATATCCCACTGTATAAATACAGTGTGAAATCAGACGTTCATCCTGATATCCTGTACAGGTCAAATAAAGTCCTGCAAGTCATACTCAAGGTTTTGTTTGAAAGATCACACCATTTTACTTTGCTATGAGACGATGATGTGTTTGATTATGCATTCCCTCCGTCTGCCAAACAGGTTATCGCTGTGCTGTTGGTGCTATCCCACATTTGAATGATCTGATGCTAGGCACCTCACAGCTTATGTTCTCATTACAGCTCAGACATGCTGAGAAGAAAAACTAGGAGAAAGACTATGTGCATGCATCAGTGTGTGTGTTTGTGTGTGTGTGTGTGTTCTTGTCTCTGTATAGAAGTTATGCATACATATGCTTGTTGGAATAGGACAGTAATTCTTTTGCCATGCGGATCCATGTACTCCATATATTGAGCCTCTTAGCATGTGTAAGCCCGTGTGTGTCAGCTGATCAGTGGATCGGATGAAAATACATGTTGGGTTGAGAACACCATTAGTTGAGAGTCAGCAGTTCTACAGGATATAGACAGAGGGGGGAATGGTCCCTTTCAAGAAAAAGCCCCACATGGTATATTCTCAAGGCAGTGAGAGAGAGGAGGAGGATGAGATGATATATGAAACCATTAGGCCCCTAACACCTAAAACACTTAGTTCAGATGCATGTGTGCCATTACTGCCATTACACTGTATGCTTCAGGCTCCGTGGTGATGGGCAGATAGGAGGACAAAGGAAGTAGAAGATAGAGGGGGAGTGGGATGACCTGTGTGTGATAAAGAGGTTGCATGATGTCATGCATTACTGATAGGGAGAGGAAAGGCAGGTAATGTGATGCTCCAGATAAAGGAGGGACCTCGATCTCTCTTTTTTCTCTGACGAATCTCCACAGCCCTGCTCCAGCCCTAATAAAGGAAGTGAAGTGATCTCTTTAACCACAGATTTAAGATTGAAATGGAGCTAATGCCATTACGTACGGTATCTTTATAGGATACAGATATCTGACTTCATAGGGTGCGTTGCCTCATCTGCAGATAGGATTCTGGGTAGTTTACAGGATTAGATTATATTAAAGGTAATCCCAATCTTGTGACAGTCACTGGCAACACGCAGGTGTCCAGTCAATAGCACTCTGAAATGTTTTGCATGTGTGCTGTTACTGCAGGGGTGTCTGTAGTCTCTATTCACTTATGGTACCAAAATGTACTTTAAAACCAATACCACATGCTGTCTGAGAAATTCTTTTATGTAATTATCGTTAACAAAAGAGACCACTGCTGAGTAAAACATTTAACATTTAAAAAAATAATATAAAGCCCACCAACTGTCTCAACTATGGTTTCAATTTTCACAATAAGGCATCCCAATTAATAAAAGTGGTACTTGTACATGTAGCACATTAAGAAAAATTCTTGCCAGTTGAATATGGTGTTATTTTATTTGTAGTTGTGACTATAGATCAACAAGAACTATTGCAGTATTAGTCAGGAAATCGTTTTTGAGCCAACATTACGCATTGTGAGCGCTGTGTTTTGACATATGTCCTGCTACTAGCTGCAAGCATGTGGAACTTGTTGAGATGTGTGTGCTGAAGCTGTGTTGAAACTGAAACTGTTTCTATGTTTTTTTTCTCTGACAACTGTGTCAACACAATAGTAGAGTTACTGTTATCATACACAACGACTGAGTAGGATTTCAGCTACTAAAGGTGTGTTCATCTTTTATCCCTATATACTTCATCTACATATTTTTATTTACACATGATTTCATTTAAACTGTGTTAGAGAGATGAGAGTTGTGAGTTTTGACCAGTAAGCTACACTAGGCATCTAATAGTTTGTACACAAATATTCAAGGATTCAAGGATTTAAGGAGTTTTTATTGTCACACATGTAAATAAGAGGAAAATTGGTTTCCCCTGGTCCCGGAGCAGCCCAATATAAAATATAAAATAAAAAAATAAATATATATATATAGAATATAAAATATAAAAAGTAAAGGCAAATTTAAATTTAGAGAAAGGTATATACAATAAATAGAGAAACAACAACAGTGTAGCACCATGGTGAGGTAGTGAGATGTGCAAGTGTCCAGGTTGTGCAAACAACTGCATTGTGCAAGTAATTGCAGTGCAAAGTATTTTTGTATTATTGTCTGTGCATCTGTGGTGGGGGGTCCAGGTAGGGGATGGGGGGTGGGGGGGGATTACACACAGATTACACATACACACACATACACATATTTATATATATCATATTTATTTATTCTTTAGTTTGCATGAGTAAACCCAACCTAAATGCTCTCACTGCAAATGATTAACTGGCTAAACAGAACATGCTTGTCCCACTCTAGATTAAAAGCTGCTTGTTCAAATCGATATTGTGCAAATTTTTACTGTATTCTGATGAGCTGGCATGGTCCCCTAGGTAAACCAGGGAAGATGACTAGCAACACTGCAGAGTAGAGAGAAGCTGAATTTATAAATATGTGTGTGCCTCGGTGGAGGAGCAGACAAGGTGAAGGAAGTGGAGAGAAGGAGGAGAGGCGATGAGTAATCTTAACCGGCTCGACTGAGGTTTTATCTGTAAAGTAAAGGAATCTGGAGTTGTATACAGTAAATGCAGGGACACGATTTAGTCAAGTTCAAGTGGTAGTTTGGAACAGTTATGGAAAATAAACTGAACAAATGTAGTGAGAAGTTCTCATCAGATCACATACACATTATGGTGCTATTTTCTATACTACATGGCTGGGTACTTGATGAGCTTCCAGGAACAATTTTCATTATTGTAATCCAGGAAAATTACCTGAGAGTGGCAATAAAGTTAGACTAATTATCACTGTGTTCACCTGTATTAAGACAAATGTTGAAAGGTCAGCTCTTAAGCATAATTTTTTAGAGGAAGATGCAGTAAATTGCAATGAACTGTGGCTGTGTTTTCATAGAACGGTGGCATGTTTTTATAGCTGGATGCAGAACAGTGCAGAATTTGAACCACCCACCTACAGTTTTAGGAATATTACTGTAAATAAGAGTTATCACCAGAACACCATCTTCATTGTGGAAAATAACTATTTTTTCATCCACACAGCTGGAAGTTTCAACAACAGACTTCAATGGAAACCTTATGGAGGGACCGGCCATGCTAGTGATCACTGTCATTGACCAAAATGACAACCGTCCCATCTTCAAAGAGACGCGTTACACAGGAGAGGTGCTCGAAGGATCCCCTACAGGTAGGAGACATTGTTATATTGAAGGACCCTAGAGAGAACTGGACTGTTATTGGATTTAGCTGGACAGCAATATTGTGCTATGATTGCTACACTTGAAATGTCCTCTGATCTTAGGGCTAGGTGTGGTTGTGTTGATGATGATGTCTACATTTGTGTCCTGAGCCGGAATGTTTGTCTGTGTTGTGGTTCTGGTTAAAACCACTTTAGGACAAACATCTTTTATAAAAGCATTGAACTTCTTTATGCAGTTTTACATTATCACCTCAGTGCCTTGACCACACTATTATTAATTCAGAATCAAATGAAGGTACCTAAATTTTATGGCAATTTTAAGGCTGACTGACGACTTCCCTTGAGGATTCATCTTATTGTAAGGCTATATATAATGAACATTAGATTTAATTAATATTTAAATGAAGCTTTAATAGAAACATAATGAACACATTTCATTAATCTAAGTTTAAATACATGTGGAACAGCATTTATGTCTTTAGAAATGTGACCATTTTCACAAGCATTTAGCCATGAAAGTTTAGTTAAAGCATTTAGCCATTTATCTTTTCTAATTAAAGTAATGTTTGGTCTGTGTAAGTCAAAGCAACTTTATGAAAATTGAAGATTGAAAATTACTTACTTTGGCATTGAATCAGAAAAGCCACTGTGGCAGTGTGATAGACAGCGATATGTGCCACTGCCTGCCCTCGGCTCCCCCATATATCCTTTGTGGGAGTGCTGCCATGATAGGGCATGCATTTTGGCACACAGATAGTCCCACTTTTCTACAGACAAACTCTTATGACATCAGAATAACTTGAAAGATGCTATACTCACACTGGCAGCAAATGCCCTCATATAACACCCATGACACACTCGTTTTACACTTGCCTGCACGTCTGAACTAAAATACAGCACTACTGATACCAGTATAATCTGTTGTTTCTGGATGATTTATTATAAGTGCCATTATATATGTTATTTCCAAATCTATACATTTTGTTGCCATGGCTACAAATTACAGATTGAAATTGTACGAGAGAAAACAACTAACAGAACTATAAGACGAGTGTTGGGTAGTACTGTAGAACCCTAGTCACCGTTTCTCAGTGCAGGATTACAATTGGTCTAATTAGTGGTTGAAAAATCACCCAATCCACCTTAAAAACCTTTATATTTATGAGTATATCTAAATTTTATTCTGAAAGTCTTTGACTTACTGACTTACTGTATATGACATAATATTGACATTGATTTTTGACCCTCTCTCCTCTACTCTGTATCTGCAAAAGTACAAATAAGTTTTTTATGAGATTTGAAGAAATCAGGAAGAAACTAAAATTTATATGACTGTAAAAAGTTTTTTGACAGTTACCCGATTCTAATGATGGATATGTCCTGAAAGATTGTTCCTTTATAGACTACCATCGGAAACTCTGGGCTACCTTCCCTCCTCACCCTGTCTCATGGTCAAGTGTTTCAAAATGAATCATTTTGAGGAAAAGCTGCCAGAGCCTTTGAAAGGACTGCTTCACCTCTGACTGATGCTGTAAATCTTAACGTTCTCTTAGATGCCTTTGTCACTTTGTCTCAGTAGCTTTCTTCTTGGTGCTCTGAGCTGTTGTCACTGCTGTTGCTGTTTTAAGGTGGCAGTTGTGCCCTCGCTGAATGGAAATATAAATATATACTGTTTTAATGCGCAGTGTTTCTATTTTGGGAAACTTCTGCTTTGCTAACCTACAGCCCCCTTTATATAAGCTGGTTGTGTGTGCCTGTGTGTCCTGACTTTGCAGTATTTGAAACATTAAGATGCAAAAATGTTTTTTTTTATTCTATCCATGTTGAGCTGTAGTGTGAATGACTGTCATCCACCATACAATGGTTTTACATGACATGATGCTTTGGTGAGAATTGTGGAGGCGGCCACGTCCTGGACAGACTGTGTGCTGCAATTCACTGCCAGCTTGTTTGGCTCTCATTGTTGAATGGTTTCGGAGCTGGATTTGGATTTCTGCACCTACGACAGTTTAAATTGGTTTCTTTTATGGTATTGTAGACCTGCTCTGCATATTTAAGACAGACTGTGCTGCTTTTTAGAAGAAAGTCAGAGTTCCTACCACAGCTACTGAAATGTATTCTTAGTCTCACAATGTTTCCAACTGTCATAGTTGTACCACATGGTGCCGATGACGAAATTAGGGAAGATGAGTTGCTTCACTCTGTGTGCTCCTGCTGTTCACCTTGAACTCTGTTCCACTGGTTCAGTGCAAGAAAGAGACCCCTCAGGTCTAGCTGTCAAGTGTCTTAAGGGCAAACGTGTTGCAGCACACGGATTGTTTGGAGAAACAAGATGGTTGAATGTTTTGTAGGTCACGTGCAGATGGTTAGAAGTGGAAAGCACAGTAAAAACCAATGCACTGCAGATTTTTATGATGGTTTGGACTATTTTTGTTCTCACATCATTAGGCACAAAAATGCAACAAACGAAAACCTTAATCACCAAGAGAGTATCACAGATAAGAGGGATCAGTCAACAGGCAGGCAGACACTCACATGCCCAGATAATTCCCCATAGACATTTTGAGTGGTTGTCAGCTTTGTATTGAACTTGTGTTATGAATTGCTAATGCAGTTGTTGTTTATGTATTAGTTAAGCAACCACGTCATTAGTAGCCATACAGAGCGGGCTAATAGGCTGACAAACTTGCACATCTTATTCTTTTTTGAATAATAAAGTCAAACTAAAAGTGCATTCTGATGTTTTAATCTTGCAGTAACACAGCTGAAATGATGTTTATACGGTATAGTGTTTTTTTTCATGCTCACATGCATGATCATATGATGCATGCATTATATGGATTCTTCACCAAATGTAGAGAACTGTTTACAGTTTTGCTTGCCTGCACACTCAGAATCATACACTAAATGCAACTTGCTTACATAGTGTCTACGTGTTTAGCAGTACCACTGAAAAAATTTGCCCTCTGGGAGTGAATCGGAAATACGACAAATCCCCACCAGAAAACTCTCTTATTGGTTTGGCCCCAGTGAGGGCCAGACCTTAAAAAACACCTGAATCATCATAGTAGTTTTTGGCCCTGACTCTGTTTAGTAGACAAGTTAACTCTGACTTCTGCAAGCTCAGCACTAATACATTTTTAAAAACCTCATTTTATATTACTGGGTTAGATCTGATACCATCCACCAGAGACATTCCTGCTTGACTTGATAGAATTGAATTTGGTTTTATATGTAATTATTTGATACTGTGTCCGTTATTTTGAAAAAAAGAAAAAAATTATCAGTATAAAAGACACTCAGTAAATGCTTTTATAACCCTGAGCTTCCTGTAAGCTGCTATTTCCTGATTGGATTATAGCCTGGTTGAATAAACCAAAGGGAGCAAAACAAAACGAAGTGAATTTGATTTTATTTTCAGTGTGGTATCTTCTGACAGCTTCTTGCTACTTTTTAGTTGGCATGCCAGATTTAATTGAGCTTAGACATGAACGAAGTAACTCTGAAGGCTGTGTTTCTTGCATATGCCTGCAAATCTGTGTACTAAATAGTCTACTTAGCCAACATGTCTGTTCAGCTTCAGTGATCTGTCTAGAAATAAATCAGTCACTCAAATTATTTTTAACATCCTGTCAGTTCCCCGTAGAGTTCCTGGTTAGTAGTAGTCTATTTTAGATAGATGCCACAGATAGTCAGACATCTATCCGGGGCTTGTTGTCAACATGTTCATGGTTTGAACTAACAACTTTTTCTCACTGCCCTTTCAGCTAGTGATACTGAAGTCATGTTAACAGAGGGAAAACCTAAAATGGATTTGTCATATTTCACAGTCCAACAAGTAATTAAATGAGACTGTTGGAAGAAGCCTCATCAAGAAAATATGACAACCTGTCACATCATGGCCAGTTGTATTTTCAGGTTGATTTAGCTGACTTAGTAAACTCTCGCCTATCTACGCGTCCAGAGCAACAATATAATTCATTCAGAGTTGTGAGTCTAATATTAACTCTGTTTTTTGCTCTGTCTGTGTGTTAGACAATGTCCTGAAATTTGGTTGAAAACTCCAAACCTGTGCATAATTGTCTGTGAGTTCATAACTGTGAGTGACCTCTGACAAAAATACAAAATCATGTTGTTGGAACATGCATTCGATCATTTATTTATTTTTTATTTATTTATTTTTTACTTAACTTTCAAAGCAACCTATTGAGTGCTTTATAGTACATTACTAAAATGGAAACACAGTAAAGACAGATTAAACCATGTGGCCACAACCCAAAAAAGTAAAGGTTGCACACCAAAGAAAAAAACAAGCACTCCTCTTCTACCACAAAATAAGAAATCATGTCTCATAAATACATTTGTGAAAAAAATAATTCCCATGCAGTGCAGAGACCAAAAGGCCAAAGTGTATTGAGAGGTCAGCAAAATAATTGTTCAACTTTTGACTCCTTTGACCACAAAATGTAACATTTATTACTTGTTTGAGTTTTTAACTTGAGCATTGATTAACAAACTGAACTCACTGAGAACTTATAAACCTTGTCTCACTTCCTGTGTTTTAAAATTACGTTATGAGAATACATGTACATCTATTTATTTATTTATGTTTGTGCTACAAATCCTTCAACCTCCAGCACAAACCGTATATTCTAAAAAAAGCTCCATACAGCCCTGTAACGCATGTGTGAGTTTATAAATCAAGTTATACTTTGTGTGCGTATGTTGTGTGTTGCATTTATTCATGTGCTTTTCAGAATGAATATGTGTGTGGATGTGCTCTTCCACAATGTGTGTGTGTGTGTGTGTGTGTTACGCAGTAGTTGGTTGGGCAGCAGGGGAAGCTGTAGGGGAGAATGTCACAGTGCTCTGACATTTCTGTGCAAACTGATAACAAAGGCAGCCAAAGCCTGAGTCTCCTGGCAAGCCCTCTCCTTCCTCTCTGTTTACTCCTCCACTCTTCTTTTTTTCTTTATCCCTCTTTATCTCTCTCATTCTCGTTTCCCTTCATGCCCTGCATTCCCTTGGGCTTTGCGTACATGCTTCCTACTCTTTTTCTCTCTACTCCCTCGTATTTTCTGTATTGCTATCCTCTCCATCTTTGCTTTGTCTACTAACTTTTTTACAACCACTGACTTCTTCTGCTTCTGCCCCACTTCACCAGGGGCTGTGTGATTCGGACCGCATCATAACTTTTTCAGACCAAGTTTGGTCGAGAATGGTGGTGACTTACAATGATATCACTGTTTTGTTGATCATGGTTCATTTACTCTCTCTGACTGCTATTGCGAATTCCCACAAGCATCCCAACTGACAACAACTTTTTAATTTAATTTTTAATTGAAGCATAAGGCTGGGGTTATTTAATATTTTTCCTATTATCAACAAATCCCATGAATTGACAAAAATGTGTTTGCATCTTTCTTTACTTTACAATTCCCCCACCATGTTTGTAGCCCTCGGGCACAAATGTTTCCACTGAAGAATTAGATCTGAACCTGGTCACAAATACAGTGTACACTTTAATTTATTTTTTAAAGACTCAGCAATTTCCTTAAACAGCTGGATACTGTTCATTTTTCAAAAGTCACTTAATACATATTTTACATTCTGAGGCCAGGTTCATTCATTGTAATGGAGAAACATGTGACCACCGCAAATATGTGGTAGAGGGATTTTACCAGCTATGATGTCTGGTAATGTTAAAGAGATATGCCGGTTATAAACAGCATCAGTATCAGCTGCCATCTTGTCTTGTAGAGGTTGCCATTATCGCACATTATAGTACTCCTTGGTTTTAGCGTGCAGCTTGACACTGTTTGACAAGTCCCACCCATGGTGCTGATTGACTAAACATTAGTCCCCCAACTTCATTCTTTGGGTTCGATACTTTTTCAACCAAGGAGCTGACATTTCAGGATGTCATGATCTGGTCAGCTGGGCTGAGTGGGGACGGTCTAGACCCAGGCAACAACTTTTGTTATATTTGCATGCAGGTTAAGAACAGATTCATTTGAAAAGTCTGCACTGCATTTCATTTACATTCAATGATGTAACGTTTATAAAACTGAATTAGAGTTGGCATTAATAATTTTCATGTCAACTGGAAACAAAGGGCTGTCTGAAATGAAGAAAAACACATTATTATTTTTCTTTTTTTTTTCTTCTGTTGCCTGGAGTGATCCATACATTTATTGTAGTAAATGGAATAAAACATGGAAAATCACCATCATATATCATCCATATCAGTATATGACTTCAAGGGTATCCAAACTACTACACTCTAACTTTATTATCATGAGTTATTCGTTATCTTTGTGCAGGTTTGTTATTTTTATACACTGTTTCCACCATGTCATCTATCCTCTGCACTAAGTTCCACACCTCCATTTGTTTTGACACACTTGGGAGAGATTGTGGCAGCATCAACGGAACAGTAACATGACTGAAAGTTATGCACATCGTCAGGGAATTTGCAGAGAAAATCGTTTGATCTAAAATTTAGGGATGGAACGGTGTGCTCCAGGAAAATTACTGTGTTAAGACTGTCATGTTTTTGGCTATTTATGTTTATCTTTCCTCTGCCTACACGATGCAGACAAGTTAAACCTAGCATCGAGGTGATATATCTTGTGTAATTGGACATGATGGGGTATAAATGAAGATATTACTCATAGCCGAGTCTCTGTTTGTGTTCCAGACTAATTTGTGTTTATATCAGAGGTAATTAAGGCCTGAGTTCCTGCTGTGAAGGGAGAGAGGGATGGATCTGGTCCGCTGTTCTGCTCTGCTCTGCTCTCTGCTCTCGCACACACACACACACCTACACAGGCTGGATAAATACAGCTTAAAGCTGGACGACATGGATATAAACGTCTATCACGTCACATGTCATTTCATATCATGATATTAATAAATGTTCTTCCAGTCCAGGCTGTTTTCACGACACGACATTTTGACTTGCCGTAAGAGAAAAAAAGCACAAATGTAACATAGATGATGTTCCATTTTGGTGAGCTACTTTCAGGGACCTGACATTTTGTATGCTGGCTCACTGACATTGCTTACTGGGACACTTAAATGGAACAGAGCCATCACTGTTATTAGTTACACCTGGACAAAATAAGATTTCATCATCTGGAACCTGGTTTGAACGGGTCAGAGGCACAAAAATAAACCTCAGTAATTGTTTCAGGTAGAAATTGCAGTAGATTGCTACTGACACACCCTTTTGTGCTCCTCCCACACTGGCACAGAAATGTTCATCCATGTGTAGGCACGAAAAAAAATGCTCTACCATCACTACTGACCCATATGCCATCACAGAAATAAGGCATCAGGAGCATATACTGCTGGAAAACTTGCTTTATGCTGAACACTTATGTTGAACCATCACTTGTCTGCACCTGCACCCTGCGTATAGTAACAGCATTGTCTGAACCGCACTCATTAATATATTCTATGTCCTGCAACCCTGTATTTTTGTTTATACCAGCTCACCTGCTGTGAACCCTCCATCTCAAAGTGCATGCTTACTCTTCTGCTGCACCGTCACAACTGCCACATACAATGCAGAGCAGGACCCTTACACTGCCGTCACGCCAGAGAAAAACCTCAGCAAAATAAAAGGTGAACAACATCAATAGCTAACTGATATTACAGACATCTCTACCAAGTTTGGGGAAGACTAGTGGAAGAAGTTGAGGCAGAGGTTTGGTGGGGTGCCAACAGTAGTCAGTGGGTGCAGAGAAAGCAAGAACGAGATTGATTCAGGGGATAGATAATGATTCAACTGAGAGATTACACAAAAACTGGCAGGTAATTTGTAGCATGATGGTGCCCGTTTGTCCCATTATGGTGCTTTCTCTCTCCCTCTCTCCCTTTGTTAGCTGTCCAACAGCCTACCAGGTGAACTGCTGTCCCACAATGTCTCATTATCAGCTTGTCAGACGGAGAAAGACTGGCAAATTAATGTCCAAGGTATCTACTTAGGCTGCTGCCCAATTAACTCTGGGGTATTGTTGTGCTAGGATAAATTAGTCCCCCCCCCCATTGCACTTATAGATGTGTACATGATGCCATTTGGTTCAGTGAATTAATAAGCCCACATGGTCAACTCTTATTTTCCTCTAATTACTTGGTGGCTCATGTTTAGTCTCAGTGTGTTGCAGTGTCAGAACTAAAAGTTATTACATGATATGCCAGTGACATTTGCAAATTAAAGATTCTGTGCTGAACGATAAGTGATTGAAAGTGTAAAATGCACATTGTGAATATATCAGTGCAACGTGATCGAAGTCTTTATGACCAGTGGATAGAAATGTATGCTCCAATCCAGTGAGAAACTCACTCATTTATATGCATCTGTTCTCTTTTCACCAGTAAGGCATCATTGATTTTCCTGAGCCTTCTTAACTGAGCTATCTTCTTTTGAATTACCATAGGGAGCGATATGCATTACACCACTGAGAGGAAAAAAATTGCATTCTAAATGGGCTTTATTTTCAACAGTGATTTGATCTGAATACATGTGAATAGGACTTTATTTGAATACATTTCTGTGGTTTGGAGTAAATTATTTTGCTCCCTTGCGGGTGTTATGTGGTTCCCTGTGTCATTCCAAAGCTAAATAGCATCAACATCCATCTTTCTCCCAGCCTTCTGTCATTATTTTCTACCTTTCTCTCCCTCCTCTCTTTGTCATGCATGAGTGTTATGTAGATGAGTATTCCTAATTTTAGAGAGCGAGTCTTGCCAAAGAGCAGAATGTGAAGGCCCAAAAGTATAGTTGTTTGTAGGTGGGTAGAGGATTGGGAATTCAAGGTGTGACAATGGCTCAACTCTTGGCTTCCCTGGTGGCCGTTCCAGTACTTGAGTGCTGCTAATCTATTAAAGAGTTTCCATTCTCCTTTGCCCCTACACAAAGTCCCATATCAACTCAGGGCTTGATTATCTGTCCCCCTCTCCGGTTCGACAGGGACCTGCTTCTCTGTCTCGCTCTCTCTCTCAGACACACACAGACATGCTCTCAAAACCAACCAGACAAACCAATCTCTCCCCATCGCCCCATTTCCTCTCCCCCTTCCCTGACAAGAAAAGACAGCCGTTGCCCCTTTCAAAACCCCCATTGCACTCCAGGTTCTCCAATTTAGATTATCTCTCCTCTTTGTTTCACAAGACTAGTCCCAACCATCATAGCCCCTCTATATTGGAAACCATGTCCTCAAAAGTCAGCCTTTTAAACATTTCCAAAGAAAGACTTTCTGAGCAGAGCAAGAATTATGAGTTTGCTGGATGTGCTGTAGTAGTTTATACTGCTGTAATCTGTGTAAGTAACGGATATGTTCTTGGTCAATGTAATGTCTGCCAGTATACTGTATGGAGCAAGATATGGCAAAATGGCAAAACATCCAGATATGTGGAAACACCCCCACATAGCCGGATTTGTTTTTGGCATCTCTGGCTTTTGGAAAATGCCAATGATACAGGATCAGGTCACTTGACCTGACCTGGCCTTGCTCAAGAGGGCTTTTCATAGAAGTCATAACAACACAAATTGTTCTTTGGAAATTATGCTGCACTTTTAGAATTTTTAGAATAAACAGATGTTCACATATTCAGTACAGATTAGGAGAAGGCAGGTTCATATAAGGAATTTGATACACCCATCTATCGTACTCACAGGATTAATTCTGACTTCGACAGGTCAGTGTCTTCACTTATCCAAACACGTAAAATTTGCATTGGCACAAACATTTGTACAATAAATGGCTCCCAGGTGAGGAATCTTCATGATTTTGGCGATCCCTTGACATTTTCTCTTGTGCGACTAAGAGGTTCACACGTCTCGTTTTAAATGAAATGTCTCAACAACTATTGGATCAATTGCCATGAAATTTCATACAGTCACCTTTATATCTGCATTTGGATAAAATATAGCCAATTGGATGATTTCATTCTTGTATCTAGCACCAACATCAGGTCAAACTTTAATGTGTCCAATACTTTGGAGTGTCTGGATCCTTTGTTATGAACCCTCAGAGCAGAGTATATCAGTGAGCAGATGTTTTCTCCATAATGTAATTCTCCATAACCACAAAACTGAAACTGATCTTGGATAAGTGCTCCGAGAAGTTTCACTAATAGAATTTCCAGATAGCCTAGCTTATACAAATGAAGCCCCACTCCCTATCATTACCACATATCTCCATTTGATATCCTCTTTTCTCTCTGATCCTTCACCGTATTGTTGATAACTATTGCAAGAGTGAAGCCTGAGCAGATGGAAATCAAAATAATTGTGTATATATAGCTTGTTTACTCTCAGGAAGAAGAAAAACGGGAACTTACAGTCTTTTCATGAAATGTGTAAATGTCAAAAGGATTCCAGATAAGCTCATAATTATATTTATTCATCACCCTGACTGACCTAAATGAGCAAGCAATGATATTGTGGTATTTGAACTGGAGTTGTCTCTCACAACATCCTTACAAACACATCCTCGTTCTTTTTTTCTTCAAAGCAGTAGGGCACTTAAGTTCTTTGATGAAGACACTGATCTGGGTATAATATACGGGTGGTAATGTGATTGGAAGAGACAGCCTCCATCTATTCAGCCTGTCGCTTTCCCTCCACACCGTCTCTTACAAATTACTGCTGCGTCCTGCTGCGTTTGACTGAAACTGTACTGTACTCGATCACAGAGAATCTCCTTTCCGGCTCTCCTTTCCTCTTTCGTCTCCTGCTTACAGTCTCATCTATTTTTCAGATGACGACATGCAGTCCATGGTTAGGTTTCTGGGCTTTTACACTGTGGAGCCACAGATCTGCTGAAAGCAAAAAAAAAAACAATGTGATTGAGTATTGATCGACAAGCAGAGATGACAAAGTTCACACATGAGAACAAGGCACCGTTTTTCTGTGCATTTTCTGCTGCAATCAACAGCACAGCGCAAAGACATGTATCCATCAGTCAGGAATTCCATGGTCTTGTCACCACTGCGGTGAACTGTGATGTCATGTGGTCACCAATCTTGTCAAAACACATGCGCTACAGTAGCAACAGTAATGGAATTGTCAAATCTTCGATATCATATCACATGCTGTACATCACCTGTAAGCAAAGGCATTTGTGTTTCATATGACATTTTACTACCGAGTAATGAAAACGTGGACAGAAATCGATAGGAATGGGACAATGTGAAAGACGTCTGAGAGAAGCTTGGAGAGCAGTAACTAGCTGTTATAGAGGAATGGCTGTATTGATAAGGAGTTTGAGATGTGTAGCCACGTGAAGTGATGGTGAGATGGATTTGGGTGTGTTTCTTTTCTTCTCTTCATTTATTTCTATTTTCTCTCTGACAGCTTGAAAAATGGTTTAGCGATGAAAATAAAACATATAGCTCTTGATAAAAATAGAATGCTGTCAGAGTCATATTTCCCAGAAGCTTTATAAAAATTGCCTTTTTCTGCATTCATTTATCAAGAAATGCACTGGTTTGTTTAGTCCCATGAGAATAGTCTGTGCAGTATTTATGTTCTAGACACACAACAGAGAAGCTTCTAATTGCCTCCATGAATGCTTTTATGGTTTTGAGCACTAGAGGTAATTTCGGCATCTGAATTGATTCCCAGAAGACTTTTGGTTGGTAATTGGTTGAAACAGCAACTCCACTGAACTCAGTATGTTTTATTTCTGATTATTGACAGGTAAAGATCATAGATAGTGTTTTTCTTGCCTTTTTGTAGAATTGCCTATTTAACAAGCGATGTTTTGAAATGCATAAACAATTTTATCTCATCCTGTATTCAGGCATTGTAGTACAAAAGCTGTACTTCTGTGCTCTGACAACATACTTCATGCAGAAAACATTCGTAGAAGCCATTCACTCAGCTAAAACTAACTGTTTAAACCATATTTTCACAAATGATAGATATGTTGTGATTGCTTTTGAAACATTTGCTGTCGCCATGGAGCTAGCCATGGAAAAAGATATTGGCCACATTTAAGTTTTAACCATGTTAGTGTTATGGCTGCGGTGATGAAAAGGTCTGCTGGGGGGTTTGGTCCACCATTTTCCCTTTTGATATCAGTGATTTCCTGACTTTTATTCATCATCTAGTTGATGGAGTGGCACAAAATTATGTGCATACATTCAAGGATCCGAAGACAATGCGTCGCAAATTGTTCCTGTGACTCAACATTAACATTTAGTTCAAAGCACTGCTTTCCTAAGTACGTCCTGTTCATGCAATATAAGTGACGCTTAAATGTAGATGTGCCTCTGTGACAAAGTATCCCTATAGTGTCTTGCTGGAGGAAAAAAGGACAGGTTGTACAAGAAGGTACCACTTTCTCTTTGATAGAATAGTTGTTTACTACTTTAAGGGGTTTTCACTGGACTGTTTTTTTCTTTTGTTCATAGCAATTCTTACTGGTCTTTTTTCTTACTTACTTTTTTTTTGTTTTTGTATATTCTTCCTCTGACTGCTTTTAGTGTTACACTTCTGTGCCCAGGAGGCTGGTCGTCAAGTAATCTGTCAGTGGTTTATTTTATCACACTTCTTGCTCACACAGCTTGTCTTTCCGTTAAAGGTTCTGTGGTACTGTATATATTACATTTAAAAAAAGAAAAGGAAAATCCATGTAAAGTGACAGCTGCCCGGGGTCATCATCTTTCGATCTTTCACATGCCTGTGTGATCTCAAACTCACAGTCAAGATTTGGGGAAAGTTTGGGGAATTTGATTCTAACCATTAGTTAGGCATTAGCTCAGTTTATACAAAGTGTAAACTTGTGGTCAGTTCCCTTCCTGGGCACTGCCAAGGTGTCCTTGAGTAAGGCACCAAACTGTTTAAGTTACCTCATTATGTACTGTAATAGCCCCCTGGCTCCATCCATACATATTACATATCTTACAATATTACACAGGCATGTGTAAAGGGTCCTTTTGTGGATGCATGAACATGTTTGATTTCTCTGAGAGCTATTAATAAAGTATGTATTTTAATTCTTGATTAGGGTTACATTTGTATTCACCATAATTAATGAGCACATTGTACAGTGATGAAAGATATAATATAAGGTGCAGCACAGTGGTGCAGATGGATGGACAATACATTATTTAGGATGATTATTATTAATATTAAATAATTAATGCAACAATGCACATGTCCCTTACTGACACCAACAATGTGTCTTCTTGCTGAACTTTGTACTCTCTTAACTTTTACACCTCATGGCCTTGTGACAAAAAAACTCTATAGTGCAGAACACACACAAAAAATGTCAGCAACTTGCAGACTTGACATCCAACATAGTGCATAAGTATTTATTATGCTGACACGGGAATGACTTCAAGAGACCTCTAGTAAATTTTCCAGGGGAAGGTGGAAGAGTAGTAGGCACATACACAGGTAACTACTTTACAGTCACACAAACAGGGCACACACACAGGGCATAAAATAAAGTATCATACCTAAACAAGAACTAGAGCCGTGAATGAACCAGATCACTGTTATAAAAACAGATGTTACAGATCTTCATTTAATCTGACTTTTGTTTTGCATATTTTTGTGTCCATGTGCTGCAGAGGTCATTGGAGACAAAATGACTTCATAAAAGATCTTAGTCAGCTGTGAAGCTGACAGATGGCTGTTTGAAGCTGAGTAGTCATTTTTGGACATTCCCACCATAATTGATGGATATATCTACAGTATGCCAGTCTAGCAGTCCGTAAAGTCCTGGTGGTCATGTGTTGTGCCTTGCTACAGTAGGCCAGTTTACAAACTTTATGAAAGACGTTGTTTAACTGCATGTATTATGAATGCATGTGTACAGTATGTCCTACGATTTCAACATGCGTCTTTGTCTCTCTTGGTTTGACATCCCTGCCACACTAATCACAATGTCCACTGGTCTCCTTGGAGAGGTAGATTACACCGAGTTGCCTCATTCACTTTCATCTCAGCCCAGAGGAACAATGACTTCAAACCTGAAATGAAATTAATATAATGTAATGATGTCATTTCAGATTAGGCATATTTTATCATGTACTATTGCATTCTTACCAGAGTTATGAATAATCCACCGTCAATCAGCCGTATATATTTCCACCTATTTTAAATGCAATATATTCATATCTTTTTTTTCTTTTTCTTTTTTTCTTTCCGTTGACATGGATGGAAACAATCAAAAATGTCTGAAGGCTCGTGGGTTGAGGGGGTTGTGGTGTATTTTTGATGGACCCGGAGATTCAGTTCACCATGGCTGATATATTTTTGAGTGACATTTTATCTTGGCAATCTCGTTGATCTTAATGAGATTTCTGTCCTTCATTGGTGTGTGTGTGTGTCCGCGTCAGCGTATGTGGGTGTCTGCAGCGGCTGCGATTAAGTGGAAAAAGAGCCCCTATCAAACAATTTGTTTCTGACAGTGAAGGCTTACAGCCCAGAAGAGGCGGGACCTCTGCTGACCTTGGACTGCTGACTGGACTAAGGAGGCTTATGACACTTGCAAGATTGTCTCAGTAATACCTCCTTCAGGTCGATTACTCAAGTAAGGAAGGTGATAAACAAGTTTTAAGAAGAGCATATCAGTTTGAACATTAATCAAGATTATTAAAGGCCACTGTATGTAAAACCATATTATCGCTCAATAATATCGGTTTAATTTAAAATTGTATAACTTGACTCATCGTTAAGTTGCGTTAAATTAAAAGAATTCCCATCTGTTTCAGTGTTTTACATGTGTACGGTTGTGATGTGATTACTACCCTGCTGGTATCAGTAGACACACTGTGAAGTCCCGCACAGAACCACACATTAATGCCTAGTTTATGTCTCAAACACAGCCAGAGACAAAATGAATATGAGCATGTATCGGCCACTATATTAAGCATGCACTTTGGTCTTGCCGGTGGTTGCATCAGAATTAAAAGCAAAAAAAAAGTGCTGGAGAGGCGTCTGGCTCTTCACATAACAGGTAATTTTGTTTTTAGAGCTAGCTGGCTTTGATGGAACAGTCGTTTCTATACAGCAGATATTCTAAGATGACATTTTTTGATATAGATCTGTATTATCAAAACAAGCTCTTATCTCTGCCACTGAAGATCTGCGCTTCCTGTGACGCTATTTAAATTTTCTCTTGGATGAAACCCCAACAGGGGTTCACAGTGTTCTTCAAAAGCAAAAACATCATTTTTTTTTCCAGGAGAAGAACTGGTGCAGTAATTTGTGAATAGTCAAAGACAAGTCACCACTTTTTTAACGAGCGAGAAAATCAGAACAATAGAGTTACGTTTAATCATACCTCATAGTCCATAAAAGGTCAATCTTGTGGACCACTATTGATGGAAATGACATGAGAGAAAGAGAGCTGAGAGAAACAAAGCAGCCAGATTTGAGTTTTTCAGTATATGTTGCACTACACTGCACAGCAGACTCCCACCTACGAAAGGTATTGCATCAGTGCAGCTATTTCAAAAAGTGGCATGTCAAACCAACCCAGAAAAGCAGTGAAAATTTTTTTTTGCTCAGCTACTCCAGCAGTAGTTTGAAAGAGATGTAGATACAGTAAATAAAAAGAGAAAAGGGAACTAGACTGTATGTGGCTTGGGGCAATGTGTCAGAGCAAAGCAAAATGCAAGAGATTCCATGGTCTATAGACCAAGCATACTATTGAATATGTACAGTACACAGTTCATAACAGCAATGTGTCTTTTTATTCAGCACAGCTTATGTGAGGGGTATTCTCCCTGTTTGACCCCTTTGTTATCCTTTAGTTGTGTGGAAAAGACCCCACTGACCATGTGTGCATCAAAAACTTTGATGTCCAGTAACACATAATAACCCCTGTTTCTTGGTTTCAGCCACGGATTACAGTAGAAAATGTGAACAATCCCATTTGTTGCAACAAATACACCCCAATCTCTGTGGGCTCTGAGGCTGAGCAGCATCCATCACCCATCACTGTCAGCCTGAGCCTCTCCAGCCTGTCTGTCCATCCCTGTGACTCTCCCACAGTGCTGCTTTTTAACTCAAGGCAGCAGTTGTTTCTTGCCTCCACTGTAAAATCTCCTCAGCAGCATGTTGTGCTTCACATGGCTCAAGTGTGGACTGTGAGAATGTAACGTTGTACATTACATTGTCAACAGTGTTTCCAACAGTGTGTCATCTCTTGCTAGAGTTATCTGATACCAACATCTACAGTAACCGGATAATGTGCTTGGCTGCTATCCTGTGCATGGTCACAGCAAAGCAACCCAGAAAAAAGAAATAGCCATCCTCTGACAAGAAGTTTGCTACCTCGCTATGCCAGGATCAAAAATTGGCATTTGCATTTAGAAAAATAAATACATAAATGTCAGCAATGATGGCATCTACTGCTGTTCCTATAAAATTAGGACTGTGTTGTTTTGTGTTTTCACTTCGATTTAACTCCTCATTAATCCCAGAGTAAGATAAAGACAAGGATGTTCCACACTGCCACTTCATTTTTGCACACTGTGGTGTCTTTCTTTCCATAATGTTGACTTTTTATGATTGCCCACACAGCACTGCAAGGTCAAAGCTACAGTACTGTTTTTTTTTTCTTTTTTGTCTGTGTCTGTGAGAGCATATTTGCTGGTTTGTGGTTGTTTAGAAGGTGACTAGGGAAAGACCATCGTACACAACTCTGGAACACAACTCTGAACTCCTGCATTTAAGTCTGTCGGGGTCCTTCCATCACCCTGACTGCAACCATTGTGTGTCAAGCAAAGCCACCATTACTGCGGTGGCACGAACAAACTGAATGTATTCTCTGACAACAAAAGAAGACTTGAAACAAGTCATTCATTCTTAAAAACATCACTGTCAAATTGTTTTTTGTACAAACTCCATAGTATGGACATAAAACTGCTGTGTCCTCATGAGCATTACTTAATTGCGTATGATTACAGTTCATAATCTTGCTGTAATAAAATATGTGAAACATGTAAAAATGTGTGAGATGTTTTCGGCCTAGAAAGATATGGAGAGAGTGTCAAGCCCAGCTAGCAAGAGATTAACCACACACTGCAGGCACACTAGTCTGGAGAAGTCCCTGGTCGGTTCATTGTCGGCATGCTGCTCCAAAAAAGTGAAATTGATTTCATGGTGCAGAGGCTTGTGGATTTGGCTCTCCTTTTTTGCCCAAACCTGATCAAAGTAGCAGATAACTGCACTGAGCAGTTTGCTTTTTGTAATTTGTAAGATGTCTAAACTGGATAAAGTTTTAAATCTTTTTTTTTCTTAAATCATTTGATTCTGATCTTTATTTCAATGCCAAGATGACAATATTTTGAAAATGTTGTCAGAAGCAGTCCTTTTACATATACTACAATCATACCACCATCTTATTTTGAAATTCCTTGACATCCATTTGTAGGGCACCTTGTTTCCTGTGCTGAATATTGGCATGGTTTGTAAATTATAAGGTTCAGCATGAAAGTTAGCATATTGGATGCAGTATTCCAAGTCAAGTTTTTAGGGTTAACGTTTTAGCAGACAACTGCCTACACATGCAGCAAAGAGAGCAACATATGTCTCTCTGCAGTGTTGTTTTGTTTTATCAAATATCAACTTGTCTTACTATATTCTCACTTGCCTCCAGGCCCTGGTTTGATCTGCTAGCAACTGAGAAAAATGTTTGGGTATTTGGCTTTATAGATGGGTAGATTGTTTCACTAGGTTCATTTCAGTTCTCCACTATTTTTGCACTGAGCAGATAAGATACTTTTCATTGAGAAGAAAGGTTTACAGTGAGATTGAGCACGGACAAATCAAACAACAAGGGAGGCTTCACTTTATTGTTCACATGAAAGAAAAACATTTCTTTCTTCTTGCTATAGATGTATTATTAGAACCCTTGAAATAATATCTCATAATGTAACGTGTGTTTTTTACTTTCAAACAATGTGTACTATTCTACACAACGGCCCGCTCCAGATATAATGTTATAAATGGAAATTGATTTAGCCACGTCCCACACACTTCAAAGGCTCCTTTTTCGTTGCATTATTTTTCTGTGATGCATACGGATAAATAAAGCATTGTGGATCACGCGCCACTCTGTAGCCACGAGCAATACCTCAATTTGATGAAATCAGAGCATCCTTCAGACCAATATGGTACATCTTTGACAAGTTAAAGGTCAGACTGAAAGATTTCTGCCCAGACTCACGCCCTCCAGCCATCTTTTTCAACATCTGTCAGTATTTCAGTATCCCAAAAAAGAAAATGTTTATAACAATCGAATTCAACCTTGTAACCTCTTTATTTAATGCAATTGTTTATGCTCATTATATAGTATATTACAATGCTGTCCCACACTTTGTTGACCCACCCATCCACACTGGCCTCTGCCTTCTCTGTTGGCTTTATCCTTTGCTACAAAGAGACAAGAATTATAATTCTACCTTCTCAAGAGTCCTTTGTCACTCAAATGTAAACAAATGTTGCTTTTGTGCACACCTAATGTTCTTTCGACATGAGACTGCACTGTGAGCTTTGTCTCTGATCACTACCATGTGGGTACATACTGATACTAGAATCCTGCTGACAGTCTTGGTGATGCATATTTCTTGCTTATTTCTGTTTTATTGGTTAAAATATACTCAGTTGTGGCAGGAAGGATGTGTGCACTTTTTTTCTTTGTTTGTATAGTAATACTTTGTTGTATCTTTTGTGTCTGATTTTGTGCAATGCAAAACTGCCCACCGCAAAATGTCTTTTGTTTCAGGCTCTACAAAGCGTGCTCTGTTTTTCACACAGAGTGTAAAGAGCCTTTTCTTTCTAATAGCCAGCTATATCATCCTCCAGTCACTGTCAGACCGCTGTCCTCGAACATCCTGTACTGTAGCAAGCTCAGTGAATACTGTGAGAATGGTCATGATTATAACCCTCCAAGTCAAGGGTAAACAAATGGCACAAGAACTCTAGCTATCTGTTGCCTTTATCCTGCAACTGCTCTTGTAAGTCCTAAAAAGAATGAAGATGACTAATACATTCAAGGACATACAACACATGGAGGGTAAATATGAGGAATGTACCTCATCAAGTTTTGATTGTTCTAATGTCATTGATTGTATTGCCATGCATGATAAATCAAGAACAATGAGAGAACAAAACATTATTTAAACAGCCACTTATTTGTGACTTTGTCCTACTCTCACGAAGTCATCCATTGTGTCTCTCACGTTCTGTCTCTTTATTAGTAATTAATCCAGTCTTTAAGGAGAGTAGCTTGTGTTTTGTCTGCATACTGCATACTATAAAAGTAATTCTTCAACAGCTTCTTTTCCTTGAACGTTTGCTCCTTTTTCAAGAATCCTTGCCGGCTGTAGAAAACTCTGTTAAAGTTTATTACTCAGTTTTAATATACACTAAGATCTCTGAGGGCAGTGAGATTCATGTAATGTTTTCATTGTAATACATATCGCTTGCTGTATACTACAGCTATCTCAGTACAACTTTATGATCACATCAGACATTTTCACCCTGAACAAGAAGTGCATTTGGGTTGAAAAACAATATAGTAAGATCCATATTTCTTCTACTTGTTTTCTTCACTCTATATGGTATATTTCATCTGATGGACCTAGTGGTGGCGTTATCTCACTGCTCCACTGTTGGCTTCCTTTGCCTTATCATGCTCCATAGAACTGTAACCCTCTTATATATTGTAGTGGTTCAACTAACAACATTATCTCATCCATGCATTATCTGCTATCTCTCCTCTTAGATCGATTGCCATGAGGTTTGCTGTGTTCCCCTCAGGATGAATTTTCTGACTTTTCATCTTGTTCCCTCACCAGGTCAAGCCTTAGCTGTACTTTCTGTTTGTGTCGTGACTACTGATCATAGACAGTATAAATATGAACGTCATGTCCATGACATCACCCATAGGTTTCTGAAGCTCAGAATGAGGGTGGCTCTTGCTGTCGCCATCTTGGCTGTCCTACCTCTGCTGTCTCCTGGCTAATCTAAAAATGGGAAAAGATGTGGATTGAGGTGGGCTGAATGAAGGCTGGTTGCTCAGAGAAGCCATCTGTAACAGCACCCACCTGTCAATCAAAGCACCCATGCATAACTTTAAGCTTTGATATAATATCAATGGGTGACTTATATAGAAATTCACCTTCAGTACAGTTGTCATGAACAGAGAAATTAGCTATATATTTTTGTACTAGACTACAAACATATTTCTGCTGTGAAGGTTTTTTAATATGGGGGCTTATTGAGCCAGCCTCAAGTGTTTGAGGAACTGCAATTTTTAACACTTCTGCACTGACTTCCCTTCACCGCCATGGCGGTTTCTGCTTGATGATTAGCACATTTTAGCATGCTAACACATTAGATTGATACCTAAATTAGGTGTTTAAATTGTGTTAGTATAATCATGTTAACCTGTAGCTCAAACAGCTGCCAGCGCCACCAGCAAGCATAGTAGTAGTAGTTCTACAGTAAATATAAAACGGGGTTTGCTAAAGAAACATTGCACATTTTAAACTTTTAGCACTTTCTTATGACTTTTTTCCCATCACACACCTGGGAGGGAATTGAAGTTAAGTATCCTAATTACTTGCAGACACTGAATTAAAGTCAGCATTACAGTAATAGCAACTCTTTGGACAATTAAAGCAGGAGTAGTACAGGCTCAGCATTTCTTTGGTTGAGTTCTTACGCATACTTTCATTCACAAATCATGTCTAATGGAGTCCTGATTCAGAAACCTAGAAGAGCAGAAGAAGCTTCTTGCACCTTTTACAGCAGCTTCGGTGCTATGACTCATTCCCTGCATCCTCTCCTCCTCATCCCTCTGCTCTGTTGTACAGTAGCTAGCTGCTCTGCACTGATTGCCTCTTTTTCCTGGGTGAGATCAGATGAATGCCCACTAATAGGTTTTCAGTTTTATTCACTGAGCCCCTGGTACAGAATTAGAGGGATTTTCCGGGGGTAATTAATTGAAGTGTCCTTTTAAAGGGGAAGTATCTTTTGTCTTGATTTAGTGAGTGGAGTCATTAGCTGAAACCTCAGTGGTGGAAGAGCAGAGAGATTATGGATTGGTGAATCACATATTCCCAGCTGAGTTACTGGGGCCTTTTTGGGAATCATATAGAAGGTTATCATCCCTGCAGTTTATGACTGCATGGGACATTATTGTTAATCTCACATATCCAGAGGAGATGTGTGCTGATATGACTATATACGTTTTATATATATCTACCCATTAAACATTATAACTTCACTGCATTATATTTGTTTGATGTTTAGGGAAGCAATGCAGTACGCAGGAGAGAAAATGAAATGTGGAAACTGCTGCAAACCTGTCACACATTGTGTGACCAATAGTATATGCAGGCACATGTTGATGTGGCAGAATATTGTATTTACCATATTTGTACCTGTTGTGGAGAAATTGCTGAAGTCAAAGGTCAATGAACGAAACGGAAGAACGTGTTCAGGAGCCTCTGATGTCTTATGCTGTAATATTTATTGACGCTTGGCCAAGGAGAAGTAGAGACACTCTTAAAGTCCATCAGAAGTGCCATAGTCGGTGTTACATTCTGCCCAACTCATGCTGGTGGATCAACTTTAAACCTAAAGATCACACACCAAATACTACACGCCCCAGAATTAATCAAAGAGAATCTTTACCCTTGGAGGTGTTATTGTCAGCATATTCTAGTGTGAAGATACAGATGTCTGTTTACGCAGATTTCAACATCAATGGCAAGGTATCTATGATGTCTAGGAAGGCAGCAACAGGCCTCTTCGACCCTGGCCACCACAGTGTTGAGATATGGTGGCACCTAGTCTAAGACAAACAATGAATACTGCCGAGGACCTCAAGGCCCACACGTGACCTTGTGTAACCTAAGGATAGAAAATTCCATAACAGTACCTACAGTATCTGTTTTCACACCTGTCTGCATGTTTGCAAGTGTTTCGGCATTTGAATTTGACGCAGATGTGTCAGGGTGAGTTGTAGTGCAGATGTTTTTCCTCGCTGCAGTTACAATCTCTGCTCAGGCTGCCCTGCAAGCTGGGAACCAGCAGTGTCCTCTCATCCGTACAGACGAGTGGCTGCTACACTCACAGCTCAACACTCAATCAGACTGACACATGCCCTTATAGACACACACACACACACACACACACATACGTGCATACACACCTATGCTTGCAATCCAAATTTGCAAGTCAATGCTTCTAAGAGAAATCAGCTACAGCTAAATTTACTCACTGTGGGCATATTGTAACGTACATACAGAGTGTGATCTGCCAAAGAAACATTACAGGCTACTGTATTTTCTGTGTTTTAACCAAAAATGCTGTAAATGAGCCAAATGGATTGTGACAAATCTATCACAAACGTTACAAAGTATAACAGTTCAGTTCAAAACCTTTGCAGACCAACACAACAAAACCTCTCATTAAAACTTAAAAAATACACATTGAGTTTAATTTGAAATCCTAATGAACACATCCAAATTCTAACCTTTAGTATAACGCGATAATACAACAATAATAGAAACGTATGATCATGCTAATTTATCTACTTTGTGCATTATGTGTAGACATATTACATTTATGTCATGTAGAAGTCAAAAAGTTTTTATTCTCACTTTCTAATTTTAATGTATGATGTGCTTAAAACTGTTTGTTTTTAGACATTTCCATGCTGGATATAAACAAACAAATATGCAGCATGCAGTTTGTTTATTGAGCCGAGCCTCCAAATTAATACCTTCAAAGGGAAACTTAAACTGTGACTCTGCAGGTTGCATTGTTATCAAGAATTCTTTCCAGTGAATAGGCCTCATCGTCTCAATTACTTCTTCTTTGTCTGTTGTTTTCATGTATTTTAACTGCAGGCTTCATGATCAGATCTTTCTTATATGTTTGAATAAGACAAATAATATCATCTAACTAACTTATCAAAGGCTCAGTAAAGGGACAGGTTCTCAACTGATTGATAGTCACTGTCAAGGTGATAATTAGAAAATGTACAATTCTGAAAAAAAACAAAAAACTTCCTTTTAATTAGCATTGTTTCACATACTCTTTTTATATACAGACTTTTGATAATTCCTAGGAAATAATAAAGACTTGTGAAATATATCAGAAAGGCTCACAGCCTTTGTCATCTTCACACAAAACGGCATCATCCAACAGCCTCATCCTCAGAAAAAATGGCCTCATCCTCACACAAAACGGCCTCATCCTCACATGAACCAAGAAACGAATACGAAACCACACGTCTCGTCAGTCAGTCAGACAACAAAATCATAGCTGTGTCCTAGTCTTCTAGCAAATTCACATGGATTGCTGATAATCGCTACAATATTGTTGCTGTTTAGGCTAAATGAACAGACCAAAATAAATACGAAATAATTTATTTAATAATTTAGAATGAAAAATCATTTGTCTTTTCATATGAACCCTTTATGGGTGTTCCGATTTAAAAAACAAACAAACAAAAAAAGTTCTCATAGACCTATAGCCAGCGTTGGCCAGAGGAGAGAGCTGTTGAATAGCTTAATGAATTAGCAAAAGTAGCCAACAGCTTTTACAGTGACACAGTGGTGTTGTTTATGTTAACTGGTACAGCATGCCAACATATTTGTGGTATAATACTGGCAAAATATGTCCGCATCCATCCATCTGCGTCTGTATCCACACATGTCTATCATGAGACAGCACTCTGATCGTTGTGTCGCGTGTTGATGGCATATTTTGACTCTTCAGCTGAGTGTTTGTAGTCTCCAAGGCAACCGGAGGACTTGAGGTCGTGTTAATCAGAGACAGTTGATCATAGCAAAAACGTCTCTGCGGTTGATGAATTGGTTCTGAAAGTTTTCACGAGTGAAATAGCTTGCAGAAAATAACGATTTCCTTTTATACAACGAATATGTTGGCATTGTATGTCCTGTTGTATTGTTGTATTTTATCTATTTAGCATAAACTGTACAGAGTACAGAGTAATTTCAAGACACAACATAAAACGAAAGTAATTTCAGTCATACATGCATGGGACAGATATAGACATGCAACGATGCTAGTCAAATCGTGTCTTCTGTCTTTGGCCTGTTTTTAGTTCTCATCTACATCACACAATACATCCAATCTTGCAATACACCAGGGGAAGGCATGACTGATCCATCCCCAGCAATCTTCTGCAGAAATGTCCAGACATCCACTTTTCACTGCATCCAAAAGGGACTTCTGATCATGTGGCTGGTGGTCATAAATTTTCCACCTCTGTGAGGAAAAGGAGATTCCTCTATGGGGATGAACGGAGAATACGATAAGAGAATAAGAAAATGACAATGTCCAGGGATATGGTGTAAACCACTTTGTTAGTGCCACATTGTCCCATACAATTTCAAAATGTTCCAGATTTGCCCCACTTGCCCCTTTTACTCACTTGGTAGATGTCTTTTATGGAGGTCATCATGGAAGAAAACGAAGAGCTCAGTGTTGTATGTCTCAATTATTGTCTTTTTGGATGTAGAGAATGTAGGAAATTACAGTCTTTTTGTTTTGTGCTTTGTAGGTCTTCAACAGAAACGTCAGTTTTTACCAGTTTGGTTGAAATATGGAGGCTGTGAAGGCCATAGCATATTATTCACATTATTTTCATACTTATTAATCTATTCAGTTGCATTTTGTGTTGTTTCATTCATTTATTCAGCTTTCTTTTTGGTTAATTTGCCACCCTTTCATATGTTTATGCTTCAGTAAAAAGGATGCTGACTGATGATTGGTTTACTTATTTGCATTGTATGAACCAGGACAAAGTGGCTAATTATATTTTAAGCAGATAAATGACCAAAGAAGTGTGAAAATATGAAAGCCAAGAGGTGTGGCTTAGAGGAAGTCGAGGTGAAACCATGAAATAATCCACCTTATTGAATTTTGCTAAGCTCGATGAAATCATGCCTCACTTTCTGCACG
Organism: Larimichthys crocea; assembly: GCF_000972845.2. Taxonomy (NCBI): domain Eukaryota; kingdom Metazoa; phylum Chordata; class Actinopteri; family Sciaenidae; genus Larimichthys; species Larimichthys crocea. Next base: position 3,476,643 of record NC_040031.1, read on the forward strand.
TCCGCCATTGTCTGGTTCTTTTGTGTAATCTGTCTCTTAATAGTTGGCGTACTTCCTGCATAAAATCCTGAGTGAGAGGTTGCGATCCTTCATTCAAATCGCTCCCCATGGTCTTGGATTTTAATGAGTTGCCTTGAGCCTTCAGTCCATATTCCAAAGTCTAGTTAAGATGGAAGTCTCACCTCATGATTCAACCTTGGCTCAGAAACTCACCCTTAAAGCCAAGCGCTAAGCAGGGAGGGAGACAGACAGAAGTGCATTGCATAGATAGGACACACTCCATTTGCAGCTCTCCTATCCACCCACCTCTTGACGATGGTATCTGTCATTTTTTTCCCCACCTGTCCCAGTAGAAATATCCTGTGCTCCTCTGGTGTGTCTGTCTGTCTCTGCGGAGATCACCTTTGTGGATCCATTCCAACGTTTCTCCGTGGTCGCTTCAGGTGGATAAGCATGCTGAGCAGCTTCAGACATGATCTGCTGTCTAATTGTGCACACACACACAGATGATTAATTAAGCTTAAGAAAACTAAAGCAATATACTGTCACTTCTGTGCCTCCTCAGATTAATGACTTGGTTTTTTATATGCTGGAGTGGTGGCGGCGGTGCTGCTGGTGGTGGGGGGTCGGTCTCGCTTTGGCAGAACATTAAAAGCGTGAAACATTTGGACATGTCTGGTGGCATCACAGCTACAGGGTAATTAGATTTTCTTTAATGATGATGGGATCATGTGGTGTGGCTGCTGAAGTTTTCCCTTAATCAATACACCCTAGGTTGTTATTGAGTTTGCTGATTACTGTTAAAACTACACAGCTGAGTCAACAGCTTTGATGAATTCTGAAAATATCACATTGCGTTAACCCTGAACCACCCACTCCCTCTCTTCATCCTTTTGTTTCTTCTTCTTCTTTCCTACAACCTTCCTGAAACAGCTGTCCATCCTGTTTCCTCTCAAGCTCTTTCTCTCTCTCTATCTCTCTTTTTTTTTGATAACTAATTAGGTTCTTCAGCTCGTCTCTCTTTTTTTTTGATAACTAATTAGGTTCTTCAGCTCGTCTCCTCCTCTTCTGCGTCACCGTTGCTAGGTTCTGTTCTTGTCTTAATTCCATACTTTTTCTCCCTCCCTTTTGACTTTTCTCTCCTCACTGCTCTCCTTGAGGTCACGAGACGAGGTGGTTCAGCTGGTCATTATGCTTCATGGACTGTCTGCCAGCCTCAGGGCTCTGACATTTGGCTCCACAATGGGACTTGTAGCATTCATTATGCCCGCGGGAGCAGGAGGGGACGTGGAGAGATATGCAAATATGGAAGAGAGTAAAGTTAGCTACAAATGGGAAAACCCTGATTAAAATCCCAAATGATAATAGTTATGTAGTAAGTGCATGTATGCACATATGTACTTGGTGCCTCAGATGAAAAATAGATTCTAGAACATAGTAAAGGTAATAGTAATACAGGGATGCAGATTAGCTTTACATCTAATCTAATTGTTCTGAATGGTCTAATATTTACACTGATTACAAACATGACAGACATTTCCTCCCACTCGTTAAAGACGTATGATTGGCAGTGAACTGAGAAAAAAAAAAGTCTGTGGAGACGGTGCTTACCTCTGGTCCAAGAACTGGAATAAGCTAAAATAATAAATGGAATAACGGATGATTGTTTAGCTTAATAGAGCAGAAATTGAATTACTGCAGGCATTACTGGAGGGGAAGTAAACATTCAGCACAGTATGTATGTGGTCTTGTGCAGTTAGTTCCCTTCTGCAGACAAATAAGAGGTACCAACACTTTCTAGATAGTCAGCCATTTCTGTTTTGCAGCAGTAATCATTACTTAAACCAACTTAGTGAGCATTGTTAACCGTACCTGGACAATGGAGATGTGAATGAGAGCATAAACTATTTTGTATAATTTTTTGAAATGCAATGATCCCTAAAGTTCCCAGAGTAACACTCTAGAGTTTTCTAAAACAGTGGCTGAGGGCAGAAATTAAAATTCACTTCACAGATATTCCTAGCAGCATGTTTGTTTTCACTAATTTTAACACCTGTTTCAGATTAGGAACTACGTGCAAGTGTATTTAAATCTTTTCTTCTACTCTAGAGGAGCAATTTTGACATGACCGTGTCAAGTGCCCTTGATTTGAACCATCAGTGGGTTATTATGTTTGATTATGACAAAAATAACCCATGGAGAGATCTAATGGTAGCTTAATTGGGCTGCGCCATTGTCAGAGGAACTGAGTTTTGGACAAAAATTCACATAAACGCATTGGCCCATGTTAACTTTGTCCGAGTGGCCTCATTCATACATGTGACGATTATAATCACATGTATCTTGAATCCCAGATGTTTATGGTATTCTTTCTGATTCCTCTCTTATATATGCTCCTCTCCTGATCTGTTTTTTTTTTCCTTTCAAATGTCTTAATACAATTCATTTATTTTTTCAATTATCAAGCTGCAATATGATTTCATTACCAGCTTTGATTGTCAGTGTTTACACTGGAGTTGTTTACCAGGTTCTTCTGTTCATTAGTCTGTGTGTTATTTATATTCTCATTAGCAAATGTGTCATCAGCATGCCGTGATGAGAACAATAACTGTCTGTCTGTCCTCTCTGTCAATCAGTCTGTACACTGTGCCCATGCACAACCACCGACACAGTTATCATATAGCATCAGAATTTCCATGGATATTTTATGTAGCCCTTTAGTCCATACACTCACTTTGCCTAACACTGTGATTTGATTTTTTTGTCCTTGTCTGTATTTTGTATTTATATGTATTTTGTGTCTTACTTTGTGCATTGCAGTGGGTTGTATCCAGTATAAATTGTTTATTATCTAGCTTTTGCCAGTGGTCCAACTGTGGCCTGAGCAGGCACTGGATGAAAAGATAGAATGGAGAAACGGCATTGTGGAGGAGGCAGGAAAGGGCAGCTGGACTGTATTTCACTCCATTCACTTGACTGTCAGCTCCGGGCTCATTATCTCATATTTAGTTTCAGCACAGCAGAGCTCCACAACAGCTCCCCACATCTACGGCCTCAGCCGTTACTGTTATTGCATCTAAATGAATTTATTTCCAAAAGTTTTACAACTTGCTGAATTGTGAAACTGTTTTACAGAACAATGTTTTTTTTTTTTCACTTAGCTGCAAATATAAAGTTTCCTATCAACATTTGTGGTGCAAATGAAATATATCAAAACTGAAACCAAGTTGCAGATTGATCTGGAAACAATGAAAAGATGCTTTGGTGATGAAAACAAACAGGAATGAACCCATACCATTCCAGAGACTGTTGCATGATTTAATTTTTGTTTAAAGCCATAGTCATTAGATTATAGATTAATTCTTTCCTTATTTAGAATGCCATTATTTCAGCAGTGGTTGATTTCATATTTAATATGAACAGATTAAGTACTAAAGCAACTTTAGTAATTTACTTCTTTCTTTTTTTTTACAATCTGTCAAAATGATGAACGAGAAGAAGTGAAGCCACTTGAACTGATATATAGACCACATACTGTACATCATGTCACTGCACAGGTTTTTATGAACTCTATAGGGTGCATCTGGTCGTCAAATGTCATTTGGTGATGGGCAAGCACTAAGCAGTTATACAATGCAGCATCTGTACCAATGTTCTTGTCCATCATGGTTTTCCTAATATTGGTATCTGCAGTTAACACGCTTCAGTGATCAATAAAACATTTCCATTCCATTCCATTTCCATTCTTTTCTTAAAGCTGAGGAAATTTACCCTGACAGGTGGTTCATTTTTTGTCATACTGCTACTAAACAAAGTGTTCATTTCTTGTTGTTTCCTTTGTCTGTTCCTCATATTTCCGAATCTTCATTTTTTTATCACTTGAGAATGAGCCACTGTGTTTACAAAGTATACTGCTTTAACAGAAGACCCTCTGGAGATGTGTCTTTGTGTAGTCGTGCAGGATGGCAATGTTCCACACAGATAAGGTAGGAAGGCAAAACAGGTGATGTCCAATGCAATGAATAAGCTGGCAAACTATATGCTAATAGTTCCACTAAACCGATGGCTGAAGTTTTACAAATTAGTTTAATGGGCTAGCAAAATTTAACGAATATGTGTTCATGGAGTTAAGGGACAGGCTACAAGTGACGTGTGAAGGAGACCAGACTGATGCATATTCATAGCAGCAACAGAGACAGACATGAAGCACAGCTAAGCCTCCATGTAATCACCACTCTCATTTGATAATTCAAAGACATGTTACACAAAAGACACATCTTCACCACACTGCTGTTAAAGATTTAAAATCAGATTAAAAAAGTGATGCCCACTCTGTGACTTCAGCACCATGAAGTCTGACGCAACACTGCTACAATGTGTGTTACAGCGTAAGATAAAAAAGTCAGGAGAATAAAAGCCTGTACAGTACTTCTGCAGAATACACATAAAAGCTGTTTTCAAGTGGGAGTCTGAAGTGATTTATACCAAAGAAACTCAGATCTTTAGAATTGTCTCGTTTTTGAAATGACAAGTTTAACAAAAGACACGGAGGCAAACAGACAGGACAGCATCCAAGTGTCGAAGAGTAGTCTAGTGTTAACGATAGCCCAGCGAACAGCGTAGACAGAGAGTACAATGCAGCATTCAGTCAAATAGATAGCTTCGCTCCTGAAAGCTGCTTCAGTATCGTATAATAATACCCCTTCACCACCTTCATAACTATCACCTTAACACTTAATAGACATGACGGCATATCTGCAGCATAACAGGAGACACATTTTAGACATGAGTGGGAATGAATGTGTAAAAAAGAAAAACCACAGAAGCACAATCTATGTCTATATCTGTCCTCTTGAATGACAGTTGTTATATTAAGAAAACATTGTGATGGAAGTGCATTTATGTTTCTTTTAGCAAACATTCACATATCAGTCACATATATCTACTAGCCATGAACATTTCACCTGAATGTCTGCAGCAGAAATATGCTTTTATTTCTTATGTCCTAGCATGTTAGTCATCCCAGGACCCCTCTGTAGTGTCCCATGTTTGAATCCATCCATCCATTATCTATAACCTCATAACCTTTGCAGGGTCATGGGGGAGCTGTAGCCGATCCTCGCTGACATTGGGCAAAAGGCGGGTCACACTCTGGACAGTTCATCACAGAGCTGACAGAAAATAAACTCTTCACACTTACATTCACACCTATGGGTGGTTTACTGCGGCAGAACACACAGAGACACTGGGGGAACATACAAACTCTCCTCAGAAAGGCACTGCACCACTGTGCCGCAAAGTTGGGAACCATCTGGTCGTATTAATTTTCAATAGTGTTTCTATCATGCTGGCATTCGAGACTTCTAAGACTGCCGAAGACTAATACTTCATTTACACACTGGAAGAACAAATGTTTAACTAAACACACTTTAAATTAGGGTTAGGGACACAAAGTATTTATTCTTTGCTTGTTCTTTTTTTAAATGAACACGGAATTCACTAAGACTAGGGGTGTAAATAAGACCTGCTACAGCTAAGTTGATTTGTGCTGCCTGCCACTAAAGAAATATCAGTTTGAGCAGAAAACCACTAAATGGAGAAGTAAGGTTGAAAATAATGTGTCTTCACTGCTTACCTGAATGTGGAACAGAAACTCCAGAAAAATTAGTTATAGTCACTGGAAAACTGAAAACATAACAAACACAACAAAATACCACATGATTAAATAAGTAATCAAAATACATCATCAAAGTTGAAGTACAGAGAAAAAAAAATCATCCTCATAGGATCATAAAAATGCAGTTAAGATGTTTCATCTGGACTGATTTGAGCGTAGTTTTATCTGACTTCTTTGACAGTGCTGACAACACAAAGAAACATTGACACAGATTGTGACTCAAACCTGACTAAACTCTTATTGGTACATAGAAACCAACGCTACCTTCTTTTATCTAAGCGCAAATACAAATATCTGTCATTAGCAATAATCCAAACTGTTCAGACCTGTCACTTATAATAAAAAGCTCATTTAGAAAATAGGCCATTAATGTCCTACAATATTATTTACTGCTATCTGTTACTGAGGAATCAACTTAGATTTTAGATACAATATCCCTGTGAGAAAATGATTATCTTCCACTGATATTTACGACTAAATAGCTGCAAAACATATACATTATCCCAAACACACAAATGTTAACATTGCCTCAGTTTCATTTCATGAATGCAAATACCAGTTGGTGCCATAATGATTATGGGGAAAGATAATGTGACTGTTAAGAGCCCCAAAACAGGTTAACCAAATGTTCAGTGATGGCAGCTCTACTGTTCTTTTTTTTTCTCGCTTTCTTTGCATTTCTCTCACCTTGACACCTTCATGTAGGTTTATCTCTGCTACCACCTGTTCACTGCATCCCACCACTTAGAAAGATTTGCTTGTAATTCATCATAATGCATCTCAACTGTATCGGTACTGGATAAGATGATTTATCGTTGAACCTGCTGCGATCTCATTCACACTTGAGAATAGAATGGGTCAGTTGTCAGTGTTTTTCACTCACTTCAGTCTGATTACTATAAATCCTTTCTCATATGTTGGACTATCCGTTGTACATGTTGAATTATTTAAAATGAAATTCCAATCACTCACACTCACAGTGCAAACAGACTGTGACATATAAACAGTGTGTGTGTGTGTGTGTGTTTGTGCGCATACCTCACACACATTGGACTCAAACTCATACTGGCATCACATTTACCCTTTTTTTTTTTCCTCTCGATGTACTCTATGCAGTCTTGCTTCATCTTGCCTTCTCACACTATGTCAGTTCCCTGGTGGCACCCACAGATCTGCAGGCCCCCACTGATTTCCCTTGGTGTTTCAGAAAGATATAGGGAGTTAGCTGTAGGCAACAGCGCTGTGTCCCGCCAGCCTGTTTGATGAAATCAATCCACAACATGTGTCTCTGCGTGTGCTTTCTTTTCTGTGTCAATCTTTGTGTCCTTTCATGTGTGAATTGGTGACGTTTCAGCTCATAGCTCAGCTTTCCCATTCCTCTCTCTCTCTCTCTCTCTCTCTCTCTCTCTCTCTCTCTATGAGAACCACACATATGTACAACTCATTATATTGTAACTTGATAGACGTGTTACACACTGTGTTTACAGACCGTCTCTGCCGTCTCTTTATTGTGTCATTCTCCCCTTCATCCAGTCTGAGCTGCTGTCATCTAGCAGCACAGCAGATGGGTCCAAGTGATAGCGAGGTAATGGCCATCCTGCGCATTCACAACCCTCCCACCATATAACCATCCAATGCAGTTAAGATTGATTGAGCCTTGGCTCCTGCCAGAAGATGGAGCTGATAAAAGAGGGCAATGAGTCTTCAGTGAGGCCACCCACATGATATCATGTTATGATTAAACACAACAGACATCACTTGTTAGAGTCATACCCGGCCCCATTGTCCCATTACAGGATGCAAGATATTTATCATGTAAGTTGATTGATGCTGATTCTGTGTTGTATCTCCAGACTGACGAATGCTTGTTGGTTACATGATACTTATTTCTGAGTAGAATTACGGTATCTGATGAAGACAGCGAGGATTAATAGGGTCAGCTAGACTCTGGTGTCACATAAAACATGTAATATGATTGTGTTGCATTTGATAGACCTCAGTTTGCCAGCGGGATAAGAACATAATTCACTGAGATCTGTTCAAGATAACCAATTTAGTCATCATTTTTAACACTCTAATTTGCTGCCGGTTAGTGTGTTGGTGTGCACAAGTGTGGCTGTGTTTGTGAGTCATCTCTAACAGTGTGGCTTTTGAGGTGTGAAGTGGAACAGAGTATAGGTAATGAAGGAGATGGGACTGTGTAATTATTCTGCAGAGAAAGGATTACTGGTTTACTTAACCATTAATGGTTCACCTTGAAGTGCAAATGCCAAGGGGATAAAACCCACACCTCTCTGCCCCTCATTACCTTCAACTGGACTAAAGACTTTTGGTACTAAGCCACTGTTATGCAATATAGACTTTGCATATTTTCCAGTAGCCCTTTTTGTCTTATTTGAATAGTTCAGTTAATGCCCTGTGGCAAAGTACTGCCGGGTATTAAGGAGAAGCGTGAAAACAGATCGATGCTTATGAGCCATGCTATGCAGCACAGCTATTCGATGCTTAGGGGAATGTTTTGTTAAGTATGTGGGTCAAATAAGAATCCTAAAGGTTCCCTTGCCAGAAAACACAGAAAAATACAATTTAATTATTTTAGAAAAGAATCCAGCTCATCCAAGCTAACCTGGGCAGGGCTCATAATAAAAGAAATGCTTCTGTTTTGTTAAAAATGTGGATCATCATCCACATTGATTTGTTGTGTCATTTTAGATTTACAGTGTATTATTGCCACCGGAATCTAGTGAATATACTTCTCTACTTTTTTTATAGTAAAGAATGACACCGCGCAATTTAAAGTAAATCACTCCAAATTTCACACGCACACAAAACCATCAATCCTAAGTTTTAGAGTGTGTCAGACTTATTAGAAGTATCCATCTGTGTCCCAAAACACACCGGCTCATCAGAATGCAGTCACGCATCTCTATAAGAATGATTCAATCTCAGAGCTTAAACAAATTGAAGCTAATTTAAGCAGAGGTGTCCAACTGCAAGCTGATGACAGCAAGAACTGCTGGATGGAGAATATTGCTTGTAGACTCCTCTACCTGCAGTGGAGAAATCGGAAACACTACCAGACCCACGATCTTTACAGTATATACGTGTGTGTGTGTGCATACACATATGGAAGCACAGAACCGTGCATGTGTGTGTTACCATTTCTAGATGTGTGTTGAGTGAGTTGTGCATCCAGCTGAATCTGTGCGAGTGTATCTCATCACTGACAAGAGACAGAGATTGAGGGTTGAGGGTGTGTCAAGGATTGCCTCCTATTTCAGTTCAGCTGCAGCAGACAGGATTTCCATTTTTGTTCCCATTAGCAAATAAAATGCACCATGCTGTTAGAGCTGACATGAGGGAGAAAACACATTAATAGAAAAAGCAAACTTTTTTTTTTAAGCAGCTGTCTGGGCAGCATTAGCTTGAAATTCTCATACACCTGGTGCCACGATTGCTCTAATTTTAGAAGGCCAAACATTTTGTAATGCATGAGAAATAAAATCCAGATGACACTTTGATAAAATGGCTAACCTGTTAACATGAACATATGTTTCACTAACTATTTTGATTCATTTGCTAGTTCAAACATTCATCTTCTTCTGCAAACTTCTGTTGTGTCTTCTAAAATTGTTTTTTTATTCCTGTAGAGGTATTTTATTTACAACACAAGAATTTAGCTGCCTCTCACACATCTTGTATAGGACGGTTATGTTTGAGTTCAAACTCAACCCCTGTCTATCCACTGTCTTCTCCAGGAACCACAGTGATGACAATGATGGCATTCGACGCGGACGACCCCGCCACTGATAACGCCGCACTTCGCTACAACATCGTCAGGCAGTCGCCAGACAATCCTTCCTCCAAGATGTTCTACATTGATGCAGAACGGGGCGACATTGTCACCGCCATCTCCCCTGTGTTACTTGACAGAGAGGTGGGTGGACTTGCTACGAGTGTGTGTGTGTGTGGTCAAAGTGTGAAAGGAGTGTGAATTGTTGCTGGACAGGTTCTTGTCACAAGTCCTACTCTGTGTGTCACTAGCACTACCAGTGACTGAAGAAAGTGTGTATAGACAGGATGCATGTGTGTGTGTGTATGTGACATGCCACCTTTACATGTGCTTGCGTGTGTCTTTGTGAGCGCTGGTGCATTTCAGTGAGCAGGCGCAGAAGCCAGATGAGTGTCTCTCCATTTCTCCGTCTAACTGGAGCGAGGCAACGAGATGATTGCTTTTTCAGCAGGGTGACGAATGCCAGAACATCGATTGGGTTCGCTGGTGGAAGAGGAATATTAGCTGTTGTCAGACACTTAGCGCATAGTTTAATTGAGGTGATACACACTCATCCGCCGGTTTTTGGTGGTGTCCAACAAGCCCAGCTGAAAACCTCCCATCCGGAACTGCTGGAACCATGGCGGCTAACCGCCCTGATGAGCCGCTCCCCGAGCTACAGTAAACTGTTTAATAGAGGCGTAATTGATTAAAAGTACGGTGGAATGAGATCTAATCAATGCAGTGAGCACTGCTGGCACTGGTTTTTTAGTGAGGCGATTGAGAGATTGAATGATTCAAGAGATGCATGTCGGTTTTTGCGGTGTACCTCCGTGATAGAAAAGTGAGACTTTTGAAGCATATCACTTCCAGGATATTTGAAAAGATAACACTCCATGAAGAGAAAAAAAAAAAAAAAAACTCCTCACCCGCCTGCAGACAAGATTTATTACAACCACTAACAGGCTGGTGTTCAAATATGCAGTTGAATGCCTTTAAGGAAGGCAAGTAGCCAAATTGTCAGCCAGTTTGTGGCCTCAATAAATCGTTGAAAAAAGCAGATTCTTCCTATCACCTTATCCTCTATAGGCAATAGACTCTGGAAGTTATGGGCAAGTCCTTCAAAGTCATCAAGCCCTGAGACACTAGTCAGTTGTCTCTATATCTGGGCCGAATCACATTGGAGTCATGTTTGATTATTTCACTTACACCACTGATTTAATGAGCACCTTAGGTGGTGGCCACACTGGGTTTGTTCTGATACATTATTTTAAGTTCATCTTCATTGGGAGCTGTCTGGACAGGGCAGATTGCACACCTGTTCCTGTCAGATTTCCATCTGTTTTGATGCACAGACATGGAAAGAGTTTTGTTATTATCTGTTTAACCTGTTATTAGGTTTGTTGAGACCTGCTCACGCACAGGCTGTTGGCCTGGCGTCACTGATAGACCTGTGTGAAAGACTACACACAGTGAAGTGATGCCGCAATCCATGAAGCGTCTTTCTTTCCGAATGCTATCAAAGCCAAAGAAATGAAATTCAATATGGTGATTTTTCACCCCCACTAAACAGCCAAACAGCTAAGATTAATCCGTATCAGTGGTACCAGCCCTTCCTGGTATTAATATGATTGCAGATGTGGCTGTATCAGCCCGGAGCACCATGTATGATTGTCTTCATGTTATCTACAAGTATCTATCCCCCTTCATCCCCACACGGATATAATTTATTAGTGTGCTGGATTTTTCACAAACGTCTTCAGGGGGTTTTAGCAATAGTCCAGCCACAGTGCAGCATCTCTGTGGGGGGAGAAAAAAAAAAGAAAAAAGGAGTAAAGAAAGTGAGACTTCTTCAAAAGCACAGTCAGCCAGCAGAGCCAGATGGAAGTGCAGTAGGCATAAGTTTTAAACTGTTCTCCTCTGGAGAGATTTAAACCCAGCCACTTCAGCACATTCTCATAAATATGGCTCCGGCATGACACCCATTGATTCCATCTGCCATCCAGAGTATGGTTTTTTAACGACAGCATGTCCAGCATATGTATGCACTGTATTTGTGACAGATAGAGAGAGGATGTGAGAGGTTTACACACCAAAAGAAAGAAAATCTGAGAGACGGGCCAAACTTTACCCCTTCGTTCTCCAAATTCCTAAGACATAATTCAGGTGGAGCTCTAAGTATATTTGGATAGACACCTCACCTAGCCCGGGGAAGCAGAAAGCAATCCGGAGAAAATTGGACAATCAATTTTGTGACATTGAAATCAGTTTGATTTTCCCTCTAGTGCTTTCTCTAAGGCGTAAAATCCTGTCTTGATATGCACATTTATTCCACCGCTCTGTGTTTTTCTCCTCACTTCACTTTCGACATGTCTCCCCTCACTGTCTTATATTATTCTGACACACGACGCTGTTGGATCAATGGCAGGCTGTAATTTTTGACGGCTAATATTGCTGAGGGTATGAGGCCACTTATATAACTCTGGAAAGATGGAGAAGTCTTCACGTCTTTCGCTGGATACACAGTGAACTCTCTTTTTTTATCATCAGAACGCTGTTAGAGGAAATCAATATAGTTTACAAAAATGTCCATCTTAACCTGTTTTCTTAGAACGTCTAAAAATTTCTACTTATGCTGAGGCTATGATGTGCACAGTCTGGAATTTAAATCTGACCAGGTCGAACAGAGAATAAATTTGACTGGTAATGAGAAAGAAAAGGGTTGAAATCTCTCACAAGTATTAATAAGCATGTTCCACCCTCTTTGGCCTATGTGAAGGCAAGCGTATGGCAGCTTGACAGAGGCAGAGTGTGAGGTGTCGCGTTATCTTCCTGAAAGATGGAAAGGAATTATGTTTTTGTTCCTGTGTGTGATTAAGTGTGCGTATCTCCTGAGTGTGTGTTGGTGGGGATAACTCGTCTTAGCTTAAAATGAATAAATCAGCTCTTCAGAGAAAAGACAACCTCATTACAGATGTTAGTCATGGAAGGAACTTCCATCACAGAGGCTGAAGACATCGTCCTGCTGATCCTGCGTAACGTAGAAATCTTAATCTCAATAACTCAGCTGGATGATTTATCAGTCAAACCCTAGTTTTCTCAGTCAACTGTGATTTCATGTACCACCAAAGCCCAACCGCAGCACATCCTTTTCAGAGGCTTGTGAACTGTGAGGAGCAGAGATGCGAATCGTGAAAAGAAGTGGGAAGATGGAGGCTGGCAGGCAGGCAGAGCTTTCTGCTACACAATAACAAGGCTCCTCTGGACGTGCTCAAGTCCACTCATGTGATTCATTTGCAATAGGCTATACTGTATACTGCTGCTTGTACCCAGCACAAATCCTATATTGAATGCATGTATACAAAACATTATATGTGGTCTTTTTATTTATACATTGTGATTTATACTGGCATTTTAGAATACCATTACCAATTTTCCAGCATGTGCACACACACACACTCAGAAAGCTAGGCTTAAAGCAGGGACGAGGTGGGGGGTAGAAGTAATAACACACACTAAATAAGAAAAATGAAAAGGGACTGCTGACGTTATTGCCGTGAACTTCATGCAGAATGTATGCGAAGTTATTGTACAATTATAGAGTTATCTCATTTCAGACACGCACAAAGGCACAGACATCTATCGATGCCACACACACACACACACACACACCATTCATTGTGATCTATTTCAGTCTATGGAGTGTCCGTGTACAGGCAGGCTGTAACCAGAGAGGACAGACTGCTAATGGCAGTGTGACTTTCTGACTCTCTAATGCTCTCTGGCCAATCTGGGAGCTGTCACCGCTAAGGATAGCCAATCGATGGAGTCGGCCGACCCCTCCATCCCCTTCCATGTTCTACAAAGGTGAATTACATGGAGATAAAATGGAGCTGTGTAGGTGTGTGTGCGTGTATGGAAATTTATATTCAGGCAGATAAAATTGCATGTTTCTTTTTATTTTGAGGTCTGTTTGTTTTTTTCTTTTACCTCCTGACATCTTTAGAGAAGTGTTCTAAGTGCTTGTTAAAAGCATTTTTTTTCTTCCTGTCAGGCAGAAAGCAGCTCTTAACAACCAAGATAGAAAAGTAGTGCTCACCTTTGGAAAAAAAAAAAATTACACCTGAAAACGACAGGTCAGGTGAATAGTGGACAACCTGTTGTAGACATTAAAGATCATTTCTGTTGACAGGATGGATTATAATGTTGAGGCACACGCAAAAATCTGGTGTTCTGTATATGAAGCACTTACTCTACCTGTCGCGTCCAATGTAATTGTTTTTATTTTACATGATGATCAGTTATGCTTAACTAGTACAAATCCAGAGTGACAGGTAGATGGATTACTGTACACAATTATCCCTGATCTGCAGTATAGTATGTAATGGTGGCTGTAAGTAAAATGACCCGGTGTTTGTTTTACGCCGACCTTGGCTGTGTGCTTCCTGACAGTGTTTGGCTGATAAGAAAGCTTATCCTGTCTAATGGCTTATTTGGCTCGGTGGCCAGAGTGGCTACATGCCTGTGCGCTGTGATGAATGACAACCGAGGCTTTGGCAGGTTCTGCTTTTCAGGAAAACCTGCAGTCATTTTCCCTGCCTTGAGTGTGATTTTTCTCAACTTTATTGTTCTCCCTCAGCCTCGCTCTGCGTGTTCATTGCTTTGTTTTCTTGCTCTTCATTTAGTCTTAATTTTTTCACTTTTTGTCTCACTGCCTCGCTGTCTATCTCTTTTTTTTGTTTCTGCTTGCCTCGCCTCCCCTTCGCTGTCAACACTTCACTGTGGACATCCAATTACTCGCAGGTCATAGCATAGTGATTCCATTCAGAGCTGCGCCATTCAGCGCGGGTCCTCAAACAGCCATTCAAATTACATCCTCGGCTGGCTTCAGAGTTGCCGCTCTGCAAAATGTTGTTTTCAAACATTTCTGGGGCCACCACCTAATCTGATCCCCCAAACATAATTGAATGTCAGTCGTCACATAAAGATGCTTTCCTCTCTTCAATTAGCGTCTCGTTTCCCCGTGTCACAGCAAGGAGACAAAGCAGACAGAGAAATATTTACTCCTCCCAGGTAGAGGCAGGAGAGAGTTATTATATTATGTCATTTATATGCAAATAATACAGCACAGGGAACACATTGATAAGATTTCATTACAGCAGATCTGATGTGCACTTCACTTTATAAACTCCCTTTCATTCCCTGATTATGATTTGAAGATTGGAATGGTGTGAGTAGATTAGCTGAGGGTGGAGAGAGATGCCGCCAAGTATGGACAGAGGTATAAGGCCCTCAGGGTGTATAATGAGAAAAGAGGCATGGAAGTCCAAGCCTGGAGTAAGCATAAAGAGGTGCAGTACAGTCTGTGAGGTGGCCGACAAGAGGGACGAATGATCAGAGAGCGAGTGAAGTGCCCGTTCGATATCTGTTAAGAAATGCAGCCTCCAGTCAGCAGCTTAATGGAGATGTGACTGGAGAAGGTTCATGGGTGTAGATGATGGAGGGGTGGAGAACATTTTTTTATTTTTTTTTTTTTAGCAGGAGCGTAGTGATTTTATTCATAACAACAACAAAGAAGCCTAAGCACTTTGTATTCACCGCCCAGTTTTTTTTTATCCATATCTGCAGCCACAAGCTTCAAAGTTGTGTGGAAGTAATTTAAAGATACAGAAATATATATCTGCAAGACCTGAGAGTCTAGACATACAGTATATAAATGAACTACAGCCAGTATAGACTACAAGTAGCGTGAAATATATTCATAGATCTTTTTACCCCTCAAAAATAGTCAGAATATTGTTGTGCCCTGTATGAAGTGGATGAAGCTGTGAAGTTTTATCAGGCTTTGAGACTTATGTGCATGTAAAGATGAGCGTATGTGTCGTGATTTTCACTCTATAAATTGAACGTTTTGCTGATGATTAACACGATGATCTTTTGAGATTGATGTGTGTTTCTGTTTTAATTTAGCTAGTGCTCGCGTGCACGTGTGTGTGTTGTTGGTCTCCAGTGACCTCAATATCTGAAATGTTTCTCATTGCTAAAATGAATTCAGATAGGGAATTCAGATGTTAACAATGGAGATCATCTAGAAGACTGAAAGATTTAGAATAATTGGTATTCAAAATATGCAAAGAAAATGTGGCTTTTATTTTGAAATTGCATTTCAGTGATGATTACAATACAAAACGTTGTTGAAAGAGGCTCATCATCAACACATCCTTTCATTGTATGTTTACTTTGTTAAAGATCCCCTTCGGGCATGTTTTAAAAAAGGTAAAGGTACTTTGTTTGATTTGTTTCCGCCCCAAAAAATGAATATGTATATAACTCCATGTATTTTCAGTGCATGTGCACTAAATGTTTCAAATTTTCACAATACACACTGAGCTGCATACTGGACCACAATTTTCCTCCAGGCTGTAATGTCATAACATCATTCATAACATCATACAGACCGACATTTAAGCTGTATAAGCACAGAGAAATGTTCCCGCTTTAGCAGATGGATGTAAAAACACATACTAAAAAAGAGCCTTTAGAGCCCACATAGGCTGAGCACGTATATGCGTATGACATGTAATAAAAATATTGAATCACAGTCAGGGCATATTTTTTGACAGATTTGTTCAAGACTGATCATTACAATATTTGTTAAAGTTGTTTTCTCAAGAACAGCACTTTGACTCTGACATTGGATTATATTTCTGTTGGAACGCTTGAGGCTGCTGTGGCATTTGCTACAGTAAACCTAGACATTAAAGTTGAGCTATAATGATTTGAACATAAATTCATGCATGCATACATGCACAAAAGTTAAATTTGGACACTTTGTAGTGCACCAAGACGACAAAATCAGTTACAGTAACTGATAACAGGTCCTCAGACTTAGACAATGGCTTAAGAAAGTGAACCAGTTAAGTACATTACCAAGAGATCCCCATTATAAAGAGTGTTACTGCAGCGTCTCCCTATGTGATGGCCAGTAGCCAGAGTTCTGGCAGCTGTAATCAATACAGTGTAGTTGGTGTGAACCCAACCACCTCACGCTTCCGTGTTCTTCCCTGAAATGAACAAGGTAGACACCGTTCACAGGCATTGATGAAAAACGGTACCCCTCCTTTCCCCCTCCATCTCATCCTTCCTCCCTTCCTCTCCTCATCCTCCTCCTCCACCACCTCTTTCTCCACCTCTTTCTCCTCCTCCCTTCTCTCCATCCTCTATCATGCCTCTGTCCAGTTGCATTAGTGAGGAAATGAGATTCCCCCTAATTAATTAGATCTCTGAGTGCTAAAGATGAAGATTACATCCCAATGAAGGTTAGAGGTGTCAATCACAGTTTTTTTTAGGCTGAGCATTCCTCAAGATAAATTGAGCCCCCTGGGCATCGTGGGTAAAAGTGTGTGTGTTGTTAATCTTATTTTTTTCCCCCCCATTGCTTTAATTGAGTCTCACCGACAGTAGTCAATGAAAGCCTGGGACCAGAGGAAACAACAAGGTAGAGAATTATATTCTCCAAAAGAGCCGACAAGAGATGCTCTGCTGGAGGAGATGAGTGAGGGAAATGGAAATGAGAAGGATGAAGGTAAAAAATGTGATCATTAAGACATTAGGAGGATGAAACAACAGTAAGGAATAAGACAGGACAAAGTTAATAAAAAGGTAAAAACAAAGAGAGAAATTGGAGTCACAGAGACAAATTATTCAATCTAAAAATAATGTGATTACTATTTTTAAATTTAATGACTTAAGACTTATGGATGTCTTGCACAATCAAATTGATGACAATTCGATAGGCCTGTAAGAAAATGATTAAGTAAAATGCTTGAGCGATTTAGTTGACTACTTTGTGTAAAAAGTCCTGATCATTTTTCATTTCCTGTATGTCTCTTAACAACAGCGACTTGGCCATGGGCCCTGTAGTTCAAACTGATGGTGTTTGGTTTGATTTAGCAAAAAATTATGACTTGGGTCAAAATGTAATGCGAGTAACATAATTTAAACCTTTCAAGGAGTCAGTGTTAACTTTTGGTGGCACACGAAACAGCGGTCTCCGAGGTAAAAATATTTGTTTGACCCATCCATCCACTCCAACTTCCTCCACATGCATTCTTTCTTCATCTTTATATTGCAGTATCTGAATTGAACTGAACATCTTCATGTTAGGTAGGGGCGTCCAGAGGAGTCTACCAACCTTAAACATTGTACGTTCCCTTTATTATTTAATTCTTTTTTTTTGTAGTTGAAGCAAAAAGAAATTTTTTTTCTCATGAGCAAATAAAATGATAGCTAACTCATCTCGCTTGTGGTTTGCAAGAGAGCAAGGAGTTTCTGCTGTGTACATTCAGTAACCTGCTTGGCATCCCAGAGTGCTGTAATGACTTTTTCAACATCCATTATTTATGTCCATTTGGCACCGGGGTAGAGACATTGCAGCAGCACAATCTGTTCAAAGTCTAAAACTTGAGAGGCTGACAGATGATGGAAAAGTTTTGACTGTCAACCAAATTACCTCTCATCAAGTTGTGATTAAAGAATTAGGCCTGGGATGATGACATAAAATTTTAAAGGTTCTGCGGTAAAGAATGCGATAGTGTCATCTCCTTAAAGGGGCACTCCGCCAATTTGACACCTCGCATGAAGACGATAAACTGAGTGTGGAGAATGAAAGATGTAGGGGGTTAAGGTGAAGGTTCATGGGTAGCGTTTTGGAATCTTGACCATATTAAAAGTCAACATATTTTACCTTCTGCTGCTTTAACTTTTCAAAATTCTTCCTGATTTCGTATATGTGTAACACTACACTGCCAATTAAGTTCTTAGTTCTGCTAATGAAGAGGTTGGCTACCATGAGGCCATTTGGTTTCACTCAGGACTGCCTGAATGTTAATCAATCTCACAGAAAGTAGCAGGCACAGTGCATCTCATATGAATAATGATAATAATAAATAAAGAAAGGTCATTATGGTAATAAGAAACCATAACAAGGAAGAATATAGGAAGAGTCAATAAAATTAATCCATAACGGTAATCCAAGTTTGTTTTCTAGCATTAATCATCCGAACATGGTGGAATTAGCCTCTCACCTGCTACTTATGGAGATTTTGAAATGCATTAGTTCCCTAAAACAAGCAAAGGTAAAGTGGCAATAAATGCATAATATTAGGTTAACTCAAATATTGGCTCATTGAAATTACTATCCAGTGAGAGGGGGGGAAGAAAAACACAAGACCTTTTTAAAATGCATAAGTAATCTATGAGAGTGGAGAGTTCTGACTTTTCCTGTGTCCTAGGGAGGTAGTGAAAGGGCAACAGAGAAAAAGGAGGGAGGAAAGGACAGGAGGGTGAGACCTGAGAATAGAGAGATGAAGGAGAGCGACGAGCAGAGTGAAGCATGCAGGTGGAAGGCAGAATAATTAGGGTGAGACAACTGCTTGTTGCTTGGAGGGAAACGTCTATGCTAAGTGGAAGTGAGGGCTTCGGTAATGTCAGCGAGGTCCTGGTGATGTGACACTGTCATTTGGCTTAGAAAGAGCTCCAACACTCTTACCTCCCTCTTGACGGCTCTTTCTCTCTCTTCTGGCTGTTCTCTTCCTCCCTCCTGCTGTCTCCCCTCACTCCTTTTCTTACATCCCACATTTTCCCCATCCTCATTGACCTGAGGATAAAGAGTATTTGTCAACAGCTCTTACTCTCCAGTGAACCTCCCCCCCTACAATAGCCCTTCAGGCGAGAATTAATTTCACCCTGTCTCCATGAGAAAGTGCATTGATTGGAAAAGTTTCTTGTTGTGTGCTCAGTACTTTTTTTTTTTCTTTCTTTTTTTTTATTGTTCCCTTTCCCATGCCACTTTCTCTTTGCTGATGAAATTCGGCTTGGTTCATTGCCTCGACTAAAGCAGACACAATGCTTTTGAGGCCCATCTCTCTTTAGGTGACCATTTTTAACAGCCTCGCTGTATAGATGTCTCCAAATAGCCATCTGCACCCCTTCCTTCGATAGAGACATAGATCAGTTGGATCAGCTAGGATTTGTGTTGATAGTTTTATTCTGCTGTAAAAAAGGAACTGAGAGGAGGAAGTTGGCGTCAACACAAATTGTGGCATATGTGCGGAGGTCACTCACTAACTCCCCTTGTGCTGCCCAACAGTGGGATTCTGTAAATTGGCTTTTATTTTGTTAAGCCCACTGACTGTCAAATAGGGAGTTAAACGATCTGTCTTGCCACTTTCCATTTAATCTATTTGTAGCCAGTCTGACTCAGAGTTGGATTGAATACACTCATACTAGCATCATCTTCCTACTGTTCGCTGCGTGTGTCTCTCTCTAGTTTCAAAAGTATTATTCTCCCTGGACATAAATACAAAACAATCAGTGGTTTATTTTTCTGTCTTAAATGTCTGTTTGCAATGTTTTTTTTTTTAGCAGAATCCCACAGGAGGCTGAAGATGACTGAGGAATAAGACCACAGTAACAGAGTGCAACATAAATAGACGTGAATACTAAAATGATCAATATTGACTGTGAGCCACATTGGTGTTTTTATTTTAGGCATCTCTATATTCTGAAAAGGACTGACCTCATTGCAATATTCTTTGTTTCACATGCAGCTAAGGAAATGTTCAGGCCTGTGTGGATAACATCCAGCCTCTCTAACTTCTTCTGTATTTTGCTTTATGTTGATGAGAATAAAAAACAGAAAAGTTAAAAATTTGAGACTTATTATGCGATGACACAGTGGTTAGCACTGTCGCCTGACAGTAAGAAGAGTCATGGTTTGCATGCTCTCCCTGTGTCTGTGTGGGTTCTTTGCGGGTACTCCAACTTCTTCCCACAGTCCAAAGACATTTAGTGACTCTGAAATAGGTCATAGGTGTGAATGTGAGTGAGTGCTTGTTTGTCTATATGTGATGACCTCTTATGACCTGTGATGAACTGGTGATTTGTCCAGGGTGTACCCCCTCTCACCCAATGCCATCTGCAGTTGGCTCCTGCCCCCTGTGACCCTGACAGGGATAAGCGTTTAAGAAAAATGAATGGATGGATAGATGCTTAATATATTGCAGAGAGTTAAATGAGAAGATCAATACCACTCTCATGTCTGTACTGTAAATATATGTTACAGCCAACAGTAAGTTAACTTGATTGACCATAAAGATTGGAAACAGGGGGATACAGCTAGCCAAGCTCTAAACCAAAATAAATAAATAAAAATAAATCACCCATTGGCACTTCTCAAGCTCACTAATTAACATCCTGCCGTTTTATTTGTTCAGTTCACGCGAAAGCCCAAGTATAAAAATAACACTCAGTAAAAGAGAAACTGTTGTTTTTACACCTTGTCTTTTTCACAGATTACACAAACAAATGTGTTAATTACTGAGCTTGAGAGGTGTTGGTAGACAGATTTTGTCACCTTTAGACAGAGCCAGACTAACATTCTGAATGTGAAGATTATAATGGCATCTGTTGAAAGGGCAAGTGAGGCCAGAGGCTGCAAAGCAAAAGAGAGACTTCCTCATCTTTCTGAAACCCAGATATACAGTATCCCGTAGCTTGGCAAGCTTGTCGAGCTACACAGCAATGGCACTGTGTGACAGTCACCGCAGAAACTTCCTCTGTAGTTTGTTCAATGGAATAGAGTCAATATTTGAGTTTTTTTTTTTTGTACAAACCTGGGTATGGAGCTTTGTATGGGAGCCATAGCCCAGCTGTCAGGAAGTGGCTCTGGGTTCTGGCAGTGACCTGCATGGATGAAATGTATGCCTGATAAGTCCTGTGGCCTCTGGACCACAAAGATAAGAGTGGCACCCTGACAGAGAAAAACAGAACGCATGTCATTTACAAACTCACCATGCAAAGCAAAATGATGGTTTACCAAAAACACGCACACACACATAATATAATCACCTCTGTGAACACCTGTAGCTACCTTTTAGAGAGATATGATTATATCTGATCATGGCATGTTATTTGCGGGAGAAAGACAATAGTAGCGTATGAGAAAAGATAAAATGAAGCCAAATAGCACAGTTTAATCAAGAAATGGAGAATGGGGGTTAGTAAAAGAAAAAGACACACACACACACACACACATATATATGCTATACATCCTTTTAAATTAAAGAGACATTTCTATCACTTGCATTTTAAATATATTATTCATAACATATATACCTGTCACATCACCTGTCAAAATAGAAGTTTAAAGTACAAAACATTATGTTGTTTCATGAAGACATCCGTAAGCAATCCACAACACTGTGATGGTATCCTAAGCACGCTAACTGATTGGCTTGTCAACAAGAAGGATTAGGGATCAGGCTACACACCCCTTCGCTCCCTAATTTTAGGAAAATAAATGATGTATTAATCACTCCTGTGTCAAATAATCACCTGAAGAATGGCTATGGTTGCTTAACTATCTGTAACTTGTACGTCTCTATGAAAACTAGGCCACTGGGAAAATGAATTTCTCTGTGGGAATAATGCACCTACCTTTCTGACATACCTACAGTGTAGCTGTGAGAATTCCTTATCTACCAGCTTCACAGTCATCCGAGTATGTGTTAAACAATTTGGAAAGAGTTCCATTTAACAAAAATGACTATATTTTTATTAGAAATCTGTGATAATATGGGATTGATCCAGACATGAAGGGTTAGAAGAGCCAAAAGGATTTTGCAATGCCTGCAGTTGTCTCTGTGAAAGCGAGTACAAAGAAGTCTTCACTTCCCCTTCAATAATTGACTATACTAACGATTTCCAACAACTGTGCTCTGACTTGTATGGGCCTGAGTACTCTTTGGTGTGCAGAAGGAATAAGCTATGTCACAAAAATGGATCTCTTTCAGCCACTAATGTTAAAATAAATGTATAAAAAGAAATATAGACACATTTATCTGGTAATATTGTGCATCCTTTAAAAGTCTGTGACAATAAAACTGGCAGGGTTTTACTCTGGCATAGTGGCTTTTTTTCTTTTTCTTTTGCATGCCTGTCGGTTTTACTGAAGTGGGAGGAGAGGCTCGAGGGGAGTGTGTCTTCAACGATCAAGCAGTGCAGTTTAATTTTGGTGTCAAGGATTATGGAGATTTGAACAGATCCTATTCAAAAGCTTACATACTATTTGTGGGTGATGTGTTGCCCAATTTGACTTTGATATAAATCCCTCAATGAAAAAAAAAATGAAACTTATGAAAACTTATGACATTTCTTAGTTAGTTAAACTATATTATACAGCTGTGTGAGTTATTGTCAACAAGTATTGAACTGTCAGTACAGTGTGTACGATGATGTGTTGTGAAAACTGTGGAGTGAGTTGACTCTTGCCTGAGGTAGGAGATCTTCTACCAGGATCCTGAAGTAAATGGATTAAAGCAAGCTGGCTAGTTTCTTGGGAAATAATCTTAGCAAAGAAAAATGTTCATTGGCAGAGACATGTTTAATAAACTGCACAAATTGAAGAAGTACTTATAGAACTTTGGACATCAGCAGGCAGTGTTGGTGATGGAAAAACCTCCAGATAAGGGAACTATTGTCTCTGTGAATATCTGGATACACAGAATGCTCATTATAAAGTTACTAATTACAACAAATAAAATCAATCAGAGTCAGTCATTGATCCTTATGTATGGTGACTATGCCAAACAATTTAGCTACTTTCTTAGACACTTAATGGTCTGCAGCAGGATGTGGTGTTGGCTGTGATCCCTCTAACAAAGAAACAGACAAACCTTATTGTGTGCAGTGAATTCACTTGTTTTTTTCATTTCCTCTCTACCATACAGGGCGGTTATTGTTTATAATTTAGATGTAGATGTCACCAAAGATAAGTTGCAAGATGAGCATCCACCTCTTCAGGGCTAAAGTGAGACAGGTGATGAAATGCTCCAGTGAAATCACTGACTCAAGAGAAAACATGCATTGCCCAGAGTGTTTTTATGGATTTTGGTACAGTGCTAGATGTCAATTTTACTGATCGCAGTTTGTCAGATCAGCATGTGGAGGAAATGTGCAGTCACAGATAGAAAATGAAGGGTAGAGAGAGGAATCCAGGCCGATGAAGAACAAGGCAGAGAGCTGAGTTTTGGATTTGTAGTTACAGTGAATGTGTGTCAAGAGAGCTGACATCACTGACTACAATCTTGGCAACAAATTAAGTCTAATTATCTAGAGCCACACTTACAGTAAATGCCATAAACAACTTACTGCCAAAGAGTTACCCTAACCCTAACTACCAAAGATAAAACAAGAAATACTACCACCCCAAGTGTACCCAAGTTCATGTGTGCCGGAAGTCTAGACTGGAGGGTGTCTGAAGCTTTTTAACTCTCATGCCTTGCTCTTATTTTAATCTATGCAGCTGCTTAGACTCGTGGCTCAGATGTTTTTTTTCACAGGCGAAACTGTGACCTGAACTGAAATGTTTATTTATGTCAAGTCAGGCTCTGTTCTGTGAGGTGTAAAGCATGCGTTGCACCCTCTGTTTTATATTTTTCGGTTAACATTTGAATAATAAATACTAAGTGCTGCTGACTATGTGAAGTGTCTTCATGCACACCTTTTTACTTTGGTTCACGTGTGTGCAGCAATGCAACATGCAAAAGGCGAAGGATGAAGACGGATACAGATTAACACTCATGTGACTATTGAATACTCACTCAGCCAGTCACATAGCTCTAAAACTACTGCGCCAATCACAGTTGAAAAAAAAGCTTTGCCATAGAAAATGTCTGGATGATTCAGAGCTCATAAAAAACATGAACACATATTAATAAAAATCTGCACCCAAAGATGGAGTATGATTTTCCATCAGGTACTTCTAATGTATCTCTCGCTGTGCATGGTCATAGTTTGGTAGTGACATTTGCACTGCAAGATGTTTCAAGGACACAGCATGACTCACTACTTTTGCTAAACAGAAAGTTGGAAAAGAATGCTATGAGGGATTATCCTGGTAACAAGACGTCTCCTTTATAAAAAAGCAACATTTCAACTTATGAACACCCAGTCTGATATGTGTGGAGTGTGTCTGTCTATACTGCAGAGCCTGCTGTCATTTTGAGGCAATTTAATCAAGGTAAATCAACACACTGAACAACCGTGCATAATGACACTGCACTCTCTCTACTGAGCATGCACTCCAAGAAGCTGATCTGCCTGCTAGGAGCATCTAGAAGCTGTCCAGAGCACTCCAGAGCACAACATGGGGTTCTTTATTTTTGAATAGCAGCAAAATAAGAAACCCTTTATTAAAGACATGAACTCTCTCTCCCTCCTACACTGTTTTGCACAGGTGTGTTTGAGAGAGAGAAAAACAGTGACAGATAGAGGAAGAGAAAAGATGCGGTATCACACACAGTGTTTCTGTAAGTTATTAATAACTTTCTCAGAACATTGTTTGTCACTTGGCTTACACACTCAAACTTGTAATATTTTCTCAGTCTAAGTTGGGTTGGGGGTGACTCACTGGTTTGTTTTTTAGTCCAAGTCCCAAGTCCAAATCTCTCTTCAGGCAAACAATTCAGTTATTCCCTCTCTAGTGACATGCTATCAATCTGCTTTGCCTGGCCTACAGTACCATCTTATTTGAACATTTCAGGGAATTTAAACTTTTTTTTTTTGCTACTTCGGTTCAGCCCATTAGTTTCCACGTTGAGTCATCCCCCTCTCTCAGGACACCGCTCCTTGTTAGGTGTGGTGGAACCCTCCCCCTCAGCTGGAAGCTGCTCAGAGATCCAAAGTTAAAGAAAAGATACCTAGTTGGACAGGCATGCAGATTCTAGAGTAATTACAGTGTGATTGGGATGACAGCAAAAGCCATAAAATTGAATCACTTTGACTGTCATCTTTTCACACTACAGCCGATAGATCTGTCTTCCTCATCCTCTTATTCTCGATTATAGTCGCAGAACTCTACATAAAGGGTTAAAATCTGGAGGCTGGAGCTATTTTAGGGCAATGTGATTCTGAATATTGATGAGTCAGATTGCCAGTGGTTGGAGAGAATCAATCCAGTTGAAGAATGGGAGTGTCGGAGCTGCTGTGGCTGTGGCCAAGTCGTTGTGCTGCTTCTCAGTAGGCGGACGTGAGAAGCCTTCCTAAATACTCATCTTCCTGCATCTGTATTCCCAGCCTGGCACTCAGCAGATGCTGATGGACCCTCGGAGTTGGGCAGATTTACATAGTGGTGAATCCAAACAGGTGCATGTGAAATAAAGCATGGCAGGTCAACATCTTGTTGTCAACAACGTTGTGCTTAGAGGGACAACTATCAACGAAATGGACTACCAACTTGGGCTCTGTACATCAAATTACAACATCAAGTATGTGTGTTCAACAGTGACGGCGTGAAACCAGTTTAAGCGCCACAACACTGATTATTGTTCTGCATTGTAATCTCAATGTAGGCGAACATATGTGCATGTGTGTTACTGAAGTACTGCACAGGCTATAGGCAGAATAATTGAATGTGCCTCTAGCAGGTTGACGTTGTGTGTATGCTTCACTATGCAGGCTAAGCAGGATTCTGTCCTAACTTGACATGTTTGTGTGTGTCTCAAAGAAAGTAGCTGTTTCATTAGACTCTCAGGAGGGGTTCTGGTCCCATACAGCTGGGCCAGCAAAGACTCAGTGCAAACACTAGCATACAAATTGAGCTCCATTTTTATCCTTCCTTCCAAGATTTGAAACCACTAATGTACTCATCATTTACTTTGCTTAATTACCAGGAAGCTTGATGACTGCTCAGCATGTGTTGACTGGCCTTCTACAGTATCAGTTTAACCCCCAGAAAAAAAAAAATCTTAGTGTAAGGAATTACTATTTTTTATTATTATTCTTTTACTTCAAGCTAATATTATTGTTTTGTATCTACTACAGCCATTTTTTACCATGAAATATAAGTTGTCCATTGACATTTCAGTCAAGTTTACCTTTAAAACTTTTAATTCAATGATTTGATATAGTTTTAAGGCATGCACAACTTGCCGTGGACAATTCGTGCTAGTGACTAATTCCACACTGACCACTTAGCTGAGATAATGACTGCTTATAATCGCTGTTTGTCATTCATTAGGATGACTTCCTATGTTTTCACTGACTTGTACCATGAATCTGCATGTGTTTATGTGAGGAAATAGAGCAGAATGGGATGCCTGCATTAGTATGCATGAGCCTCATTAAATATGCACTCATCAACTCTACTTTTTTATTTGGATTCCCTTTGCAGTAGTACAAATCACTGGTAATCAACTGTGGTGACATTTTCCAGCAATTATAAGCAAGCTGTCCTCGTTCTAGCAGGAGCTGGAGACAGATCACTCCATTTGCTCCCAAGTGTCACTGTGACAACATATCACTCCCTTGAGAGTTAAGGACATTTCACATGAGAAAAGACAGGACAAATAATGTTTACGATGCGGAATGGTTCATTATTTCCAAAGAATTTGTCAGAAAATAGCATGTCACTACTAATTTCATGTTAAATTTCCTCGAGCCATGACATTCTGTTATTGTTACTGAAATAGATGGAGAATTCAAGGAGTTCCTGGAAAACGGCTGCAGAAAGCAATGTATTTGAAAGAATAAACCAAATAAATAAATAGTTAGTTAAACTTTTTTTTAAATATTTTGATTATTTTTTATTTACTGTATAATTTCAGTTTTCCCATTCATAAGGCAAGCTCAACAAATTCTTACATTTATGAGCGTTTAGTACCACTTACAATGTTCATCTTTTCATGAATTAGTACATGATGTTATAGATTGAATAGTCTATACAAAATGAAATTAGGATAATTTGGCTCTTAAAAGGAAATACTACCGCAGAGAAGAACATCACAGCGAACCTGAGAATATAAAGAAAAATACAAAAGCCAGTCCTGCAGTTGGAAATCAAAAGCTAAAAACCATAAAAGAAAGTACTGTGCACTAATTCAAGTGTGTTCAGTATGTGTGTGTTGTATTGTTGTGTGTATACTGCCCTTTATACGTACACATGTTGCTTGTGTGGGTGTGTACTTATACACTTTAGTTGTATCTTTTTTTGCCCACCATTGAAAACACCCTCCTTGGAGAGATGCAGTAAAAATACTCAAGTTAGCAGACAGACCTAAGCTCTCAGTATGTGGTCCTGCTATTGTACTCCTCCTCTAATGAAAGAGAGCTTCAGTAGTGAGAAGACAGAAGAGCAAAAATGGGCTCCCTAGATATTGAGCTGCACATTAAAAGCTTCTTTTTTGTGATGAAAGTACAATATAGTTGGTTTGGAGGGCATTTAGAGGAGCACATTGGACAACTGTGTCTTATACAATGCAGTGCTGCAGTGATGTATAATCTTCGCCCAGAGCACGTGTGTGAGAAGCTAAAAATGTGTTAAATAGGAAACATTAATATGTTTTAATTGTTTCAATGTAATTCATACAACATCACTATAGAAGCATATTCTGCTTGAATCCATTTGAATGCATCATGACTCAGATATCTCAAGTTGACAAAAGGATTTTGGTAAGAATACTTGCCTAATACTGACTATGTTACAATTGTCAGAACCTCAAATTTTGATTTTTACAGAGCTAATTCAATTACCACACACTCTATTTGATCGGTTCCGATTGGTAAAGCACCTGAAGCTCTTTTATAACTGAGACTTGCCATTATCACAAGGACAGAGTGCTGGCATTGTCACGGTTTTGGTTTTAGTGTTTCTTGTTTTATTGTGTAATACTCTCCTGTCCTTGTGTCCTTAAATTTACTCAGGTTCGTTACTTATAACTGAGATTTCTGACTGTTTTGAAGCCACCTGCATGCCTGTCACAATTCAAGTAGCAGCACAGGGATCGTAAAAATACAGACAATTAGGAGTCAGTGGTGGTGCGGTACAAATGATTTCATAACGCAAAAGTCAAAAGAACAACAGCTTATGGGTAGGAAAGCAGGTTCAGCTCAAAATCAAGTAAGGCAGTCCAAACAAGCAAATAAATCTGAGAGACTGAGAGCAGGCAGAAAAATCAAAAGTCCAAATGGCAGACAAGGTTCAGGAAAACAGAGCAATAATCAAAAACACCATGAAAACAACAAGATACTGAGAAAATGGAACAAAAAGACTATTGGTATCTCAATGTGGATACCTTTGTTAACTCTACACTACACTGTGCACGCTATGTACTTCCTGGCAAATTTCCCCAATTTCCTCAGGGTCCTGTTGTATCAGCTCCAGTATAGACATTGTGTATTTACCAGAACTGACTATCACAGAATTTTACTGCTTTTTCTTCCCTTCACTGTGAATGTCAACCATTTTAGTGTCAACACTTAACTAACAAAATATAAACAGAAAAAAAAAAACATATGTACAACTTAAATTCAGCTGCTTCCTTGGCCACCATTTTCACAGAGCTGGTGGTCCCTCAACTTCTGCTACATGGCCAAAATAGTGGCCATTAGGGATGTAACGATACACTCAACTCACGACTCGATTCGAGTCACGATTTTTTGTTCACGATACGATTTTTTCACGATTTTTTTAAAATCAAAATGAGCTACAGACAAAATATGACCAAATAAAATTATCTTTTTATTTGTAGGAAAATCTCTCTTTACAGAAACTCTCAAGCAGTTTGTGTTCTTATTAGGGCTGCCAGCAGCTGATCTGACCATTACCTTTCAGCTGGAAGTATGAGCTAACTGAAAATAAAAACAATTAAGATGATAGCTCATTAACCCTTTAATGAGAGTCCACGGCCCCGGGAAACGGCGAGGTCCGGGCGCTGTAAACGCAGAGCCGGTCGCGGCGCACCACCTCAGCGCCGGGGAGAGGACCCACGAGGGGATTCCCCCCCACCGTGCGGCCGTCCCTGACCGAGTTTAATCCCCCGGGCAGACTGCGCGGAAGTTGCGGAGAAGTTGTGGTGATTGGTTAAAATTGCAACACCGCCCTGAATTCACGGGGATTCACTGAAGTTGCGTTGAAGTTTAATTCCTGGAGGGTCTGTGTTATGGTATCATTTACGGTACAGTCAGGCCTGACGCCGATTACCACTACTGCGCATGTGTGTGTGTGTGTGTGTGTGTGTGTGTGACACAGAAAGGCAGACGCGGCAGCGGAAGCTGCGGCCACAACGTAACCTATTTCTAATTTAAAAAAAGACGAAAAACAACATATCCTATTTCTCTTGCATTCGCCAAGAATCGCGATTAATTTTTTCTGTCAACCGATGCGAGTCGTCACGCATTTGTACCGATTTTAATCGTGTCACGATGTATCGTTACATCACTAGTGGCCATTGAGCTCGAGAAGTGTCCAGCATTACAGACTCAACTGTTATGCCTCAACTTTTGACTTTATGGGTGCACCATCTGGGTCCCTACAATACAATGCATGTTACCATAATGACAGTATGGATACATTTAAATACACTAGTGAGGGCAGGGTAATGAGACACAGGTGAAAACGGTGGTAATCAGGATGGAACAGACAACTGAAACTGAAGGGGAACACAACAAAAGCAGGGAGTACATTTTTATTTACTGAAATCCTTTTGTCAACTTGAGATATGAGTCATGATGCGTTCAAATGGATTCAAGCAGAATATGTTTCTATGGCGATGTTGTATGAATTCCATTGAAACGAATAAAACATATTAATGTCTGCTATTTAACAAATTTTTAGCTTCTCGTCTTCTCTCAGGGCTCTACTGTTTTCTGCTGGCCTTGCCTAATTTTACTGTCCAGCTCTCATCAACTTAAATGATATCTGGTTTGATGCCTGCCTGAATCCATGTGGGGTCTCTAATGCTAGTCTTCATTTTGAAAATAATTGTTCAATTAGGTGGACATTTTGGCAGATGTATCGTTTGTTTTGGGGTGTTTGCTTAAATCCATTTTGCAGCTCCGGCAAACATTAAAAAGCCTTATGACAGTGATGTTTCAAAAAAACGCCAGGCCTCATTTACAGGAGACAAAAGGCAGATCTGCTATTCACTCACATTCATACACTCCAAAAACAGACAAACACATTGTGAAACACTTGCAGTATAGTGTTATTATGAAGTGGGGTGGTAATGGATGTGCTATATTCTTGTGTAAATATCTCTCTAAACCCATTAAATTAATTTGAAATGTCCAGTTGATTTGCTCGAGTGGATTAATTTAATTTATGCATTCCTTTATTTTACATCCATCCTCCGACATAATACGAAATGACCATAGTGAAAGCAGAGAACTCATAGTGAAATGAGTTCTGATTGATCGGAATATGTAGTTAATAGGTTCCTAACGAATGGAATACATCGGATTTGCCAGAGATGTCCTTTTGCCAATTCAAGTCAATATTTTCCAGTTACCATCTTTTTAGCTTGAGGCTTTCTCCTTCTGTTTGCCAGGACTATATTCATTGCTGTGCTGGGGCAAAGGTTTCTCACTGGTACAAACATAGCCACAGTGTTCCATAAACAAAGCCTGCACACACCTACCAGCGAGTGTCTCTCCACAGTGTAATGTCACCGTGTTAGTTATTGGCGAAGAAGAACATACAAACATTTCAAGAGTTTGAGCAAACATCTGTTGTCATTCCCTGTTGTGTACTAGACAAATAGACAAATCCACATCAGTAGCTTCTACTTGATGTGGAATTGATGTGTGCTACCACTGATGTGTCTTCCTGTTCCTGGTCCTCAATCCTTATGTCTCTGTAGGAACACAGCCACACTTAGGTAGGTTTGTTTGTGAAATGTTTCTGGACTTGGATAAAAGAAACCCTCCAAGATTAACTGTGTGCATGCATGTGTGTGTGTGTGTGTGTGTGTGTGTGTGTGTGTGTGTGTGTGTGTGTGTGTGTGTGTGTGTGTGTGTGTGTGTGCACAGGTGTGTGTGTGTGTGTGTGTGCACAGGTGTGTGTATTTGTATCGATTTGAGACAGACTTTGCCTCAAGCACTTGTGTGTATTTGTATCGATTTGAGACAGACTTTGCCTCAAGCACTTCTAATGGGCTCACTTAAATGATGTCTGCACATTAGGTTCTGCAATTCTCTGTATTCCAGGTAATAAAGTAGTCAGCTAGATTTGTTATAATACACTGATGAGAATTTAATGTTTTGAAATAAAAACACACAGAAGTTGTCAGGGAGGGCAATAAGATATGATTTTTATTTCATTATTAAGGTAACTAAGATAGTGAAGTTGAGATTAATGACTGTTAACTTTCCTTCCCAAATTTCTGGCACAGTTCTCTGTTTCATTTACCAATATTTTTTCTTGGTTGTTCTAGGCACTGGGACTGCCTGTGTTCAATCAGGGGCACATTTTTAGAGACTGACAATTATTGCTCTAATTTAGATTAAGCTTTATTTTTAAACCTTTTCCTCCATTGTTGCAATATGGTTGCAGGATGTCCACAACACATAATTTAAAAGTGCGCATGGGGGCAACTACTGGGTTAACTTCACCACATTTATAGCAATAAAATCGTATTGCCAGCAATTTTCTGCAAAAGTAGGTGCATTCATTTTGATAATGAAAATATGGTTTAATTGGGAGACTTTTTTTAATGTCCATGTGGCACAAAGCTTTGCTATGCTATAAAAATATGTAGTGTATATTTAACACTGGCTTCAAGGTTAATCAGATTTTGTTTGTATTCAGTTTGTTGTCCAAATACTGAATCCTTCTTTTGTCTTTCCATGTTTTAATTTGTCAAAAAGGGTGACATTTTATTGCCAGATAAAATAATTGGTATGAAATAATGTGTAGTATGGTGCGAAACACAGAACCCCATTGTCCATTAATTGAACCATAGAAACACCCTCACTTTATGTAAGTTCAAACATCCAACAGGTCTGTTGCCCTTTTGTATCACTCCTGCTCCACTCATCTACACAAATTAGCATATACCACTGATTGGGTCGCCATGCAGTTTAGGGGAACCAATCAAATGAGTCCAGTGAATGATTAATTCACCCTAATTGGTGGATGAGGAGCAGCATTTGGAAGCAGTGCCCCAGCGGGATGGCCCCAGCACCTCTTCTCCCCAGCGAATGGCACCCCTGTTTGATCTGCACTAATCTAATTAACACTTTAACAGGAACACCTGGGCTCTTCACTGAAGGCTCTGTAGCTGCTGTCGTGCGCACACGCACACAAATTCGTGCACACATGCGCACGCATGCTTCCCAGATGGGCCTTTGATAGCACTGATGGTGGCAGGCGCAGGATGATGATTGCACTTAACTCAAACACGCTCTCACACTCAGATACACACATAAAGACACTGCAATACACTAACACGTGCGCACATGCACAAAATGTGCGTTCCACTTTTAGTGTGGGGGAATGTGGTAATAGGGGACTATTTCAGTCCCCAATATACATATAACTGCTCACTAAATGACACGATTAGACTGTGGTCTGACGGTGCACCTGATTAGATTAGCCCCGGCTTGCGTTTTCTGCTCCAACTCACCGCAGCCTTAAACCCAACCTTGACCCCAATTAGCCCCACATTCATCAGAGAGAGCTTAGGGACACCGATGTTGCAGCAGCTTATCATCCTGCTACTAATTGGCCTGATGAGGCGGGATAAATATGGTCAACACTGCAATGCAAGCCCCTCCAATCAATATGCACACTATAAAAGTAAAGAAAAAATGGAAAGGAGCAGAGGGTGGTGAAAGAGAGAGGGAGAGAGAAGACAGATGTACTTTTTATGGTTTGTTTCTAAGCGTCAATCACACCAGACAATAATCAGTCCTGTTATTCAGCAGGATATGGTTTATTTTAGTAGATAAATGTACTAAATACAACCATTTGCCCCCTGATCACAGCAACACAGATGCAGGGGTTAATTCTGGGTCAGTGATCGATCTGAATGAGCAAAGACACCTCAGCTAACTGGGCTCATGTCTGTCCTCGGCTGAACAGGAACATTTGTAATAAAGACATATTTTGACATTTTGCTTTCCAAAAGCTGGCTACAGTTCCACTAAATGTAAAATGCGTGTTGAAATTACTTGATTGTTAGTGCAAGATGTGTCGGTTACTGCATCTCAGCTGAATTACAGCTTTGACTGTTTACCAAGATTTATGAAACAAACATAGCACGTCTAGTCAGCTGCAAAATTGATGAGGGAAGGAGAAAGGCAAAACTCGTTCAAAATAGTTGGACAGCAAACAACAGCTCAGATGTAATTCTTCAGAGTGTCTCAGACAACGCAGTGTAGAAACAGATGGCATACAGCAGATGAAATCTTGACTGTCCTATCTGCAGAGAGCAAGACGATGAAAAAAACAGAAGTGGGAACATTAGTAAATAAGTGAAAAGAATGTGCAAGATTGGATCTGTGTTTCTGTTGTGACTCGAAATATTTTGTCTTAAACTTTTGTGAATGGCGAAAGTTATGACTCTGCCACTGCACACAGTAAGAACCTGTGCAATGTATAAACTTATATAAATGTGAACTCCCAGA
The DNA here is from genome assembly GCF_000972845.2 of Larimichthys crocea. Lineage (NCBI taxonomy): Eukaryota > Metazoa > Chordata > Actinopteri > Sciaenidae > Larimichthys > Larimichthys crocea. The sequence goes on from NC_040031.1 coordinate 3,510,557, forward strand.
GAACCCACAGTATACTACAGTAGATACTATTGAGTATGAATGTCCATAAAGCGTTTTAGAAATTGATCATTTTAGATCTTGATTCTTAACGATCAGATCCAGACTTTTTTTGTACCAGTAAAATCCAGGTGAATGTTGTCTGTACACTCCAGACAGCAACTGCTCGCCAAAGCAGAACTACCAGCTTTGGTCTAAATTATGCAGATTGACGTGAGTCTACAAGCTGTAGATTTTGTAAATAGTTTTAATTAAGAAAGTTACTTCTTATCAGCCTCCACCATATATTTTTTTGTGCAGGGCATGAATCATATTGTACAGATGATATTTTTACCTCATGATCCATATTGAAGCCTGACACTTTTCACCACTTGACAGTGCAGGGGATTTGACAAGCTGAAGTTAGGGACTGACTCACGACTGCATAATGCAAAGTGTCCAAAGGAGCCCATGAAAGCCTGTTTTTATTTCGACCCATATCATTCACTTTTAATGAGGCTACATTTTTTATTGTTTTAAGGTATGGTATAAACACAAATCATGGTTTATTAAAGCATGTACAGGGTTATATTATGGTTATTTTCTATATGTATTCAACACATCAGAGTAAGGAATAATAGTAGGAAACTATTTAACATGAAAAAAGGAACCAGTACAGATCATTTAAAACAACTTCTGACTGCAAATATGAATAGACATATTTTTGGATATGGACAGATAGATACAGATAGTAACTATGCATAACATCCCTCATGCAAAGCTGTTCAGCATAATGTTAGAAAATTGGGAAACCATCCATTTACTTATTCCATCCATACAGAAAACACATGACTGTATGCCATATGTTTTATTATTTCTCCTGCGCTGTTTAAATCCCTGAAACTATCCATCCATCCATCTATTCTCTATACCCACTTTGCCCTTGTCAGGGTCTCAAGGGACTGGAGACCCTGACATCCCAGCATACATTTGGCCTCAGGCACAAAATAGTTGCCAGTCTATCGCAATTACTGTATGTTGCAGGATACTAATGAGATCAAATTTAACCCTGCCCAGTGAATGCGCCTGGATTAACATGTCAGCGTTTCCAGAGTAGAGATAGATACTTCTCTGTATCGTCAGCACAGCAGACACATATTGTAACATCCAGGTCTTTACACTGGCCTGTGATGTTGGCAGCATCCATATGTAGTTACAAAATCTACAACATCTGGTATTAATGGTATGACTGAATCAGGATGGGTTATAATCCTGGTGAGCATTTTCAGCATCTTGCTCAGCACATGCTTTAATGAATTCGCAAGACAAAAGGGAATCCAGTCTCATCGTATGTTTACAGAATGTGAACACAAAATTAAAAACACAATGTAATTTGTAGCTTAGGTTAGAAAGGGGTACAAAAAAGAGTGAACGAGAAGACATCAGAGGATAGTAAAAATAAATATAGAAGAAGAAAGAGAGAAATATAGAACTACAGAGCCTACTTGACAGTCCTTTGAGCATCAGCCGTGGGGGAAAATTGGGACTTGTTTCACTTGAATGCATGTTGAATTGCTCCCTGTTTTGTATGGTTTCTCTCCAGCTGAATCATTTGAACTATTCATTTTGTTCTCCGTGGAGAAGAGCTGGAATCATGGTAGCTTGACACTTATACTTGTGAAGTCCATACTTCCAAACCAGTATTTACTGTGCACATGCATCTCCTGTTGTGTAAGTATTGCAGACAGACTGTAATCCTGTCACAATGGCTCATTAAATTTCTTTTTCATTTTGTGTTTGACGCTGTGGGTTTTGTGGCCGTATGCAAACTAGATTAGCTACAGCACAACTCACAGGAGGAAAATACTGCAAACCAGGCTTTGATTTAATCAAAACGAATACACAATTTGATTTAAATTCTTTCAGCAAACATTTGCTGAAAAAAATCAATTCTTGCAAATAACAGCAACAGCTCTACTAATCAAATCTCTATTTTTAAAGCAACAACATTGATTCAATTAACAAAGAAATAGATATGTTCATCATGCTTTACAATAAAGGAACAAGTTCAGAGGACAACTTTAATTTTTAATGGCAGACTTTTGAATTGAATTTCAGCCGCATTCAAAAACTCTTTAGCCCTGAAGAATAAAGAACTAAAAAATAGTCAACCACTTAAAATCAGGATCTTTTCAGTGTCTGCATAAATAGTACTCAGTGTACATGTTCGAAGAAAAAGACACTACCATAGATTCAAATAAATCTATAACAGTTGCATATCCCTACTTGTAACTGTCAAATTAGAAACTACAGAATTATCACATGAATAGAGCTGCACTGGAATTTAACCATGAACTCTTTCAGAGTTCCTCTGCACTGCATCCACCTCTAATCGTTTATCTTCATTGGCCCCATATATAGAAGGGATACTTCACCAATTTAACAGTTTAATCCTCTCATTACATGTAGCGCAGGGCTTGAAAAAGAAGCCTCTCAATATATCCTGTGACTGTGGAGTGCAAAATCCGAGCCAATTGTTGAGCCAAATTACCTAAGGCGTTATTTTCAAACTATAAGCACCAAGTGGAACATCTAGTCTGTTTGTTTTCAAGCCTCCCACCCACATGTGCTCAAGGAGGTCATTTTAAAAAGTGGGCTTCAACTGCTTCGAGTAGAAACGAGTAAAACTTAAGGAAGAGTGGTTTTATGAAGGCAAACAGTGACTGCTTCCTCTGATATCTCCATAGAATAAGATAATGGATAACCACATTGTATTGGAGCATAAGGCAGATACAGCTAATATTATTTTTCAGCCTGTAGCTGAAAAGAGCCAAGCCAAAGAGCAGAAACAGAAACGTAAGTGGGTAGCAAGACAGGCACCTGAGGAGGAGGGAGAACTAACAACAGGCTAACGCTGACTATCGGTGTCTATATATGAGAAGTCTCGTATGTCTATGGAGAGTGTCGTTGGCTGCAATATTTTTCTTTCAAAGCTGGATTTTTATTAAAAGTGGTGGTCAAGGGAGCAAGGCTGCTTGTTGCAAAGAACCATGGTTGTGAACCACATAGGCCCAGGTGTGCTGGAAACATACTGCAGAGACTCTTAAAGTCAACTAGACATGTCAGTGTGTTTCTATCAGAGCAAGAAGACAAACGTCAGCCAAGTACATACTTTTTAAATCATTGAGTTTTATCGTTGTGCCAAACAATCCTATTTTATTTCACTTTGCGGTTAGTGAGACTCCTATTGGCTCAACAAAAAGCCTCACTGTAGTGTTGCCTTTCCTTATGATTAACATGTTGTAATTGGCAGCAGTCTCCGAACCTGCCTGTTTGTGTCACTGCACTGATTTGTGGACAACTGTCTCCGTCAGATAAATCTAACTGAATATCTGGAGCTACAGAGAGATAAGGGACAGAAGGATTTGTAGCATTTGGTTTTACAGCACTGCTCAACAAAAACTGAAAGGCATTTAAGATGATTAACTTGTGTCTTTAAGCCTTGGGCTCACTTCCTGAATGAATATTAGAAATTGCACTTCTGTCAAACGCATTAAATTATGTTTTAGTCACTTTGGATCTTTTCCCATTTACATATTTTTTTACTTTTTATGTACAAAATCTATGGTTGTAGTACTTTTTAGTCACTGTAGGTAAATACATAGGTCCAGGGACTGCTGTGTCTTCCAAACCATGATTTGATTTATTTATTTGGGTAGTGTCTGAGTGACTGATATTCATAGTTGTCAACCATCCATCCATTATCTGTAAATGCTTATCCTCATCAGGATCATGGTGGAGCTGGAGCCTATCCCAGCTGACTTTGAGCGAGAGGCAGGGTACACCCTGTTCACCAGCTTATCAAAGGGCACATAACGACAAACAATTGTTTAAACACATGACCAATTTAGAGTCACCAATTAGCCTATAAAGAGAGAACACACTCAGACACAGGGAGAACATGCAAACTCCCCAGCCGAGGTTTGTACCAGGAACCTCGCTTCAACTCTTGCTGTGAGGCGACACTGCTAACCACTGTACCACCGTGTCGCCCAGTTGTAAACCATCAATCCTCAAAACCATCTGCAGGTTTCAACCAGTGTTTCTCCATTTTTTCATTCACTGGGTTTAGTTGAGTTAATTGACTGAGTAAATTAGGCGTCTAAAGAAACAAGATTTACATAATAGACTTCTCAGCATGCACTGTTTGTGTGTTAAAACTCTTCACAGACACCTATGTTTTGTAGTGCGAAGAAAACATGTGTGTTGGAAACGCCAGGTGTGGAAAACAACTAAAGATATTGAGACAACTTTGAAATTATTATTCAGTTAACTGACATTTTTCACACTACGTGTTAAAGAGAGAAACCTGTGTAGGTCTCGATGGGTATTGGGGGTTTGTACTCGCTGCTTTTATTTAATTAACTGTGAGGTGTTAATTGTGGCAGCACATATACGTTTGACAGCTTTTTCACAGGTTGCAAGTTCCATTTCATTTTACAGCTGAGAGTCAAACAAATCCAAAACCCAAACAAAATGCTTTTGGTCTGAAGAGTGCCAAAGTTTTTCATCAATTCAGTCATGTTTATCTTTAGCACATGCCACAATCGTGTATAAAACTGTAATCCTACTGCATCTGCTCTGTGCTTTATCCAATGTTTAGATAATCCTCTGTTCTAAAGAACTGTCTGCACATTTTGATATTGTTTTTAATATGCTCACCCTATAGTTCCTGTACATACAGTCTTACACAGTATGAGCAAGGAAGTTGTTGCAGGATGAAAGTTGCAATATCTCTGTTTGGTAGATTTTCTCTGGTAAAACCAAGAAAACAGAACGACGCAGCAGTGATTCACTCCTCTGATGTAACACTGTATGAGTGTGTTTAGGGGTCTTATGCTCAATTAACTGTTCTTTCATTTGTATGTAGTGAAGTTAGTTATAAATAATGTAGTCAGGATAATTGCCTGTAAATTCTACCTGTGATACATCAAGTAAACCTGAGCAGTAAATGGTGCAGTTATAAAAATCTGTATGCTATGCTAAGTATGTATAATTACAGAACATATCAAAATGTAACATCATTTACTTATATTTTAATAATTCAAAGCAAAGTGCCATATCAATATCAGTAGAGGCACGGTCAATATGGAGGGACATGCCTGAGGCTACTTGCACTTGGGTATGAAAATAATTAAAATGCATATCATTAACAGTGAAAACATCAATACAGTTTCAAAACAGATAACAAGTGAAAAGATATGTAAAGCATTTGAAAATTCCTGGAACAGCTTTAAGAGATGTGCATTAAAAATATATATTAGTCACACTGAGAAAATGTTTTTTTTAATGTCAGGTGTGGACAGGGACATTTCACAGTCGACAACATTTTATCTCCTGTTCTGCACAAGTAAGATTTGGGAATAATGAATGTCCTATCATTAATTTTCCATGCGGTATTTCTTTGAGTTCAGGTTAAAGACTTGGAGTGATGGAGTGACTCTTTTTTGAAAAGCATTAACTGGTTGGTTACATGTATGAACCAAGACAAGAGTTTCTGTATATTTTCTTCTTTCTTCTCACAGAGGAGTTTAGATTAGAAAAATGTACCAGCTATCAATATTCCTGTTTTGAAATGTACAGAAGAAGACAGCAATAAAAAAAATACAACTTAAAAATAAACACTGTCATCAGTGTGTCACCCTCCCACCACCACCACCACCCCCATAGGTCTCTTACACTCCTCTGGGTGAATGCTAACCATGCTTAAGCGGCTGATGAAAGAAATAGATCACTTGCGTAGGTTGCAGTGGCCCAGATAAGGGCCTCACGTGGCTGCCATCCTACTGTAATTAACTACTGTCAAAGTGATTAATCATATGTCTATAGAGGTGGAGTACAGTGACCTGTGAGGTGAAGTGGAGCTAAAATGTTTGAAAGAGATAGAGTTTAGAATCTAATTACAGTTTAGTTAAAAAAAAAAAGTACATTAACACCTGTGATGAAGACAAAGAGACTTGCTTAACCAAAGCTATATTACACATAAAAACACATGACAGACATAAAAGCATCACTAAAACATACAGTACAGTAACTGAGTTATTAAAACTCATGTCACACACACACACTTGCTTTGTATTAAACTACAGTACAGGTATAGTACGTGAAATCTTGAAGTGGAATTGAAGTTTGTTGCTGTGAACTGGTTTTTCTCCAGTTGATATGTGATGTGTGTCTTGCTGACTTTCTTTGCTACAGACAGCATGCCATTACCTAATGAGCTACATGCTGTACTGTCCAGCAGCCCCCCACTGAAAGTTCTGAGCACCCGGAGAAAGGTCGGATATATTTAGGACCAAAGACAGAACAAACAAAAATAAAGCTGGATGTAACATTCATTTCATGAGGAGTATGGCCACGCTGAAGCCATCATCAGTTCAGCATTTGTATTTGAAGAAGATTAATTTATTAATCCCTTAATGTGCAAATTCTTTTTTCACACGTTTTTACACATGAAGGCTCGTAATACACATACACCACACACACAGGGCTTAAAGACATGCAGATCTGGAGAGATGTTGGAGATCGGCAGCAGTTAGGGGTGCGGTACCTCGCTCAAGGTCAACCTCTGCAACTACCAGTCAATGCTCTATACCAGGGGTTTTCAAAGTGTGGGATAGTGGGCCTCCCCTAAGAGAACTCACAAGCAGCCATTTAAATACATTTGAATACATTTTTGTAAAAAAAAAAAAAAAAAAAAACCTCTTCACTTTTCAACTTCACACAATTGAACTTTTCAGCTGATTTTTTAAACACATGTTCACTCATCCGACATTTGCAGGCCGAGTAGCCCCAAAAGTTATCGCGCCTTAATGGCAGGACCCAAGCCTGGCCCCGTCTCTGCCAGGCTAACAATGAACATGTCTTCACCAGTGTGGTCGTTTTTCATAGTGGCAGAAGATAACAACAGTTATTAACATCAGTTGTTTGCAAAAGTTGTTCAGCGACGATTCCGAGAGATAGAAAGAAGACTTCGAGTTTTAATACGACACAATGTTTGAAACAAGCGGTATTAAAAGCTAAAACAAGACAGAGTGGGGATGTCCTGATTGATGATTGACACCTGTCGACCAATCGGAGTCAGGAGAATCGATTAGTACCGCCCACATTCACCTTTGACCCACCAATGACGATCCAGAATTAAATAAACCCAAAGGTAGTATATCGCACCATAGGGGTCACACTTTACTGTAAAAGCCTCTTTGTCTTTATGTAAACAACCAGGAGCTTTGTGATTGATTCAAACTAAAGCAGAGACATAGCAGGAGACATTAGCAGCATTTCTTCGTGCTGGAATAGAACTTTTGACCACGAAACAGCAAAGATCAGACATACTGTATCGTTTTTTGGATTTTTTTGCTACTCATTGGGGGCTAGCTCGCCAAGTTTTCATCACACAGTGATGGGACACATATCTTTGTAAGATATATTTTTATTTTTTCCCCCTCCTCAGAAGTCCTCTGGCGCCCCCCAAGGAAGGCGCGCCTCACACTTTTGAAACCGCTGCTCTCTACTGTAACCCATGCCAGCACAAGTCCCCACCGTCTTCACTACTGCTACACCATTTGTGCAATACAGACATTTTATGACCAGTTACCTGCAAACCTAATGATGTCCCATGAGCCTCAGCTGCACTTTTTGTATTGCGCTAATTAGCAAATGTTAGCGTCCTTGCGGACTAAATTAAGATAGTGAACATGGTAAACATTCCACTTGCTAAATATCGGCGAGTTAGCACTGTCATTGGGATCATCTTAGCCTGCAATGTGCATGCAACACTTAAGCCTTAAAGCACAGGTGTGCTTAAGTACAGCCTAACACAGCTGCTAGCAGCCTGTAAAAGGCAAATCATGTGTAAAGATGATGACACATAATAATGATGATTTACTCAGACTTCTTAAGCTTCATACTAACTTCAGATAAACTTTGGGGTACATTTGTATATGGAACACGGACTGTGGATCTTGAGAAACTGTAAACCTGGTCTATAAGTGATGCTGTCAGAGAACAAGCCAGTTAAAGCTTTTAGTCCCAAAGCTTCAGAAATATTGAACAGTTCCCACACTTTACAAAGATATAGAGTAAAGGAGTTTTAATAGGCTTTGACGATGATGGATAGCAACACACACAGAAGTAAGAAGAATCTCAAGAGAGCCATAAAGGCAACGTGAACCTTGCATCAAGAGAACTTTTTATATGGATTTGTTTTAGTATCCTCAAACAAAAGTCTACCTATGATGACAAGCAGAAAATATAACTCGATTATAGAAGGAACAGACATGTTTTAGAGACCTCCAAACACACAGCTTAGTAGTGATATGATGATACTTTCTAGTGACAAAAACAAAAGAAAGATATTTGAATTCAAGCAGTAAAGAGCTAAGGAACTGATAAAAAGGAAGATTGGTAGAAAGGTGAAGGTGTAAAGGTAAGAGGAATAATGTTGCTCTTGTAGAAATACAGTCACTCATGGGTTTTTCTATAACTCCACATTGTATCTTTTTTTTTTCCTAAGCCCTTTTAGAATTTCTCTAAGGATTTGAAAAGAGGCCTGAAGAACCATAGGTTTGGTGTTGAGAGTGAGTACTAGTGAAGGGCCAGAGGAGAACAAAGAACCCACTGCCAATTTGATTATAATATCACACCTATTCAGAGAGTTAATGCGGTGTCTCAGATGTCAGGCTGCTCTCTTTCTCTCTCATTCTGTTCTCTTCCCTTCCTCACTTATCCGTCTCCTTCCTCTCTCTGTCTGACTCTCATCCTCTCCTTTCTCCTTGCTTTGTGCCTGGGATCAGCCCTTATTCAAGGAGCTTTGATGAAATCTTTTCGAAGGCAGAATGTGACAGTCTGAAATGTTATTCTCCAATCAGATGTCTCAGAAACAAGGCCTGGCATATCATTATGTACACTCAACTTCATTAGCTCTTTGTTCAGTTCCACATCGGCCCTCACAAACATAATCACTCAGTGAAATCACTTTTGGCTTCTGAGTTTTCTCCCCACTTACATGTTTCAAAGAAAATCATTCTGTACATTAAATAGAGAGCACTGCTATGCTTCAAGTGGATACAGTGATTTATTTTGCTCTGAATTCCACTAATAGTCCAAGAGTTCATGTCTTCAATGAACCAAATTCGCTTTGACTGGAGGATAAGTCGGAATAAATAAGAAGGTTTTCAGCCATGAGTGGCTCTAGGGATGGCAGTGTTGGTTAGTCCAATACTACTAATATCTCAGCAATGATTTGATGCATTGCCATTCGGCCAGTTATGGTACCTGAGGTTTCCATGACAATGATATTTGGATTTTGACATTATGATCCATGATTTGTAATACCTTTGGTGAGCCTAAACTTTTCTTTCATGTCGTCATCATCAAGTTGTCAGATTTGTCAAATAATTTGGTTTATGACCAAACGTACGGCCTCGCGGAGGTTCCTAAACACTAAGCATTACCTCCACATTCATATTTCGGTAAATTTACAGCAAAGTAATGAAACGGTATAAATGCATCTCACTAACTAATTTTATTACATTTGCATTACATCTTAAAATGATTAATTGGCATACAGCTACTTTATAAAACAACACAGTATGACCCTTATTGCAAACTATATAACACCAACCGCATGGGAAGACACACAATAGATACAAAAAGATAGAGTCTTGCTGTAGGTGGACAATAAATGCTTTATATACTTATATATTTAATTTAGTCTACTAAAGCCCACAGGAGAATTGGCCAAAAAGATTTTTTTTCTCAGTGACTCTAACACTAGTTCTCCTCACAAAAGTTTAATCAAGTGCTGCAAGACAAACTAACAAGAAGCAGAAAAATGAAGGGGCTGACTGAGAGGAGTATCTCAATCAACACTGAGCCAGTAGAAGTTTTCAGACAACTGGAGGGAAAAAATTCCCCATTGCTGTAACTCTCGCCCAGAGTGAATTTGAACATCTTTTCTTGGCCAGGTACTGCCAGGGAGTTTATAATTGAGTTGAGACTCAGGAAATACTCATTAAGACGTTGTCAGTCGCCAGAGGAGGCCACGCTCAATGTGTTTAGACACCACGGAGACTGCAGGTATCCCAGAGCCCCTCTCTTCTCCAGCTGGAGGGCAAAAGTGTACGCCTGTGTACAGGTGCACGTGTGTGTATTTATGTGTGATTGTGTATGTGAGTTTATTAAACTCACAGGTCCGCAGAGCACCATCTGCCTGCACAATGTTTGATTGAACAGGAGCTGGTTGTGAGGGACATCCCTGTCACCCACTATGTGAGACAAACTATTGATAAAACACCTGTTTATTGTCTTGCTCTCTCCACAATCTCTTGTGGAGCAGCTGCTTTACGACAGGAGGCGGCACTTGCCTGTGTGCTGGTGTTTAAAGCTTGCTGTAAATAAAAACTGTGGAACGCATTCAGATGATTTCAGTTTATTTGGTATTTAAGGGATTTTACATATTGATACATGTATGCAATGATGGAAGGACCCCTCACCCTTTTTTCATTCAAAGGTCCACGTTTTTAAAGTGCAAAGTAGTAGTCAGTACATAACATCTTGACCCTAAGTCTGCCATACATTATGTTCCACCTGACCTCAATATGTCATTTTAGTGATTAATCTTTCAGTGTGTCTAAGTTCTAGTTGATGTGATAATTAAAACGATCCTCAAGGTGTCTAACCATTGATCGTTTGATCTCCCCCTGCCTGTCCTAGATTAGATTGATTAGAGCACTATCTATGAAGAGAACAGGTAAAAGCAGAACCCTGACAGCCATTACTGCAGCTTAGTTCAGCACCGAGCTCAGCGGAAGATTTGCGATTCTGGGTCATAGCTTTTTGTCAGTAAACAATATCATTAACAATAATCAGGTTGACTGGCCTATAAAAGATCAGGAACATGATGAGGCAGAGAACATGATGCAAGCACACTGTTGGATTTAGAGCAGTCAGAGCATGTGTAGTAAATGACAATGTAAATGCGACATGAACTAGCTTTTATCATTTCCGACCGTGAGCTGGCACGAATGAAGGCATAAAAATGAAAAAAATAAACATGAAATCACACATTGTACGTCGCTAATACTATTCTATTGCTGGTGTTACTGCTTAAATTCAGCCATGTAATGATGAAAAACTGACCTGAAATTGAAATTAATCTTTCACTAGCTAACAAAGCACTTTTTACAAGGAGCTTGAACAGTCATCTAATGTAACTACACCGTAAAACAGCCTCAGCTGGAGCTATCAACTGGCCCATAAATGTCCTCCTATAGGCATTTGGTTAGTGTTAAATAAATGCCTAATGAAGCGCCGCTCTATATGATAAACAAAATAAGGAAAAGGAAAAATGTAGCTATTCCTGTGATTATATGTTACATAAAAAGATTTTTGGCTTCTTATTCAAACCAGTAAATTGTAACATGTTTTCTTTTTGTCCTTGTGTTTATGTCAGTTTGCATTCCACTGTGTTCACATGCATCTCGCCTCTCTGTGGGGTCGATGACAGGAGTATACATCCACTCAGAGGTGAATCTACAATGCAGGAGAGAGCTCCAGCAGCATTTTCAGTGAGACAGATGGATGAAGTTTATTAAGCATGTGACAGTTAACACCCTCAGTAGGGAGAAAACACTGCAGCGGATAAATAAATGTTGGCTTTACCAGCCCCCACCTCCTGTTATTTATACACCAGAGTCAACATTTCTATTACGCATGAATTATGGCAACAAATGATTATTGCTGCTGTGATCATTATGAATGCCATCCTCTTGATATACAGTAAGGAGGTCCTATAAGGTGTTTCGTAGATTACACATGCAGACAGGCCACCAAATGAATTATACATCTAATTTGGAGATTTGTATTTCAGGAACGCTTCTTTGTAATCAAGGACCAGATCCCTCTTCTTGGCCTGTATGGGAATGTGAAAAAAACAAGACTTCATTTGTGCTGTAAGCATGAGAGACATGGGATCAGATTGGGTTTTATTAATCCTCAACACAATCTCTTATCTTCAATAAATCGAAACAACAAAAATAACCAAAAATGGATGTGAAGATTCTAAAGGCTTGACAAAGGCCACAAAATCTCAAAGTCCCAGAATGAGCACTCTGATTTTACAGATTATGTGGTGGAAAATACTTTGCCGTTCCAGACAGAGCCTAGAAACCTTGATCTCCGATGCCCCAAAGCATTGTGGAAGATGTGTGTAAATACCAGCTCAGAGCCCTTGGGGATTTTTAAAATGGATGAGCATAAACCTTATGTCACATGCTTATACTTTGATCCCATACTGCATAGCTTTAGCGACCTCTTTTACCACCCTATCTGTTCTTACACGTATGAATTTTTAAAATGTAGATTCCCAACCTTTCCCTAGAGATGCTGCAAATGTTTATTGGAGCTTTTAACACTGGTTTGTGAGTGTGAGGGTGCATTTTTACACTATGATGATCTTCTTCAGCTGTTATCCAGTTGAGTTGATGGTAGATTCAGTCCTCTGTTGAGTGGACTGTTATGAGAGCTCTCAAGCTTTGTTAAAGGGTCTTACAGTAGCTTTAATCATGGCGATAAGTATTAGCGTTTGCTCTAGGTGGATTAATTTAATCACTCACATGGCTAATCATTCATCTAATAATGATTTTTCCATGATTTGCTTCTCAAATAGATTCCTTAATATTTGCAGATCTTGCTAATCATTGAGGATATTACACTTTGACCTTGATTTTGTCTTTTCATTTTTGTACTTGTAACGTTTTGTTCCTGTCCTTCTTTACTGTTTCTTTCTCTCCAGACACAGCAACACTCTCCCTTCCTCTTTTATATTTTGTGTATATGTATATTTTTTCTATTCTATGTCTATATCTCACTTTTTTCTAACTCAGCATTGCTGTTTATTTACTCTTTCAGACACTACCAACCACGACATATGAGTTAGAGATTGTGGCTAAGGACATGGCAGGAAGTGAGGTGGGCCTAACAGGAACAGCCACAGCCACCATTACCATCACAGACAAGAACGACCATGCCCCTGAGTTCACACATCCACTGGTGAGTGACGTCTCTTTTTTTCCCCTCTCTACTTCTTTTGAATGGTGCATATTCTTTTTAATCCCATTGTCACTTGCATGTAGCTTCTACAGTACATGTAATATAACTGTGTATTCAAGAAGGTCTGAGATCATGGTCAGTTAGAGCTAGAGATGTGAATATCTTTAATGACACAGGACAGGAGGGCAGATACTTGCCAATAGCAAGCTTGAACAAGGTTCAAGCTTGTTAAAGGGATTGTTGAGGCATGTGTTTTGCCCTGTTAAGCCTTTTTAGTCAGAAATGTGCAGGTTTACTTTAAACGACATGGTAGAGAATAGCACATTAAAGTGACAGTTATTACTGTGCAGAATTCAAGAAATGTATTTGGTTTGCTCAGTTCTACTGAGTTCTACAGTTTGTACTACAATCTGTTGTAGTTAAGTAATAGGAAGAACACATGAAACCAAAGGAAATCAGAGAACAGGTAGAATTTTCTAAAATATAATAAAGAAATTTACATTTATATTATTATAGATATATATAATGATATAATTATATATATATATATATATCTATATATATTATATAGATATAATAGAATTTAAAATAAAGACCAGAAATATTATTTAAGTAAGAATCAGACTTTAGTGTTAGTACGGTGCATACTAGTGATGGTGCAGGTACTACCTGACAGATGGAATTACAAATTACAAATCCTAAGCAAACATCACACAACCAACAACCTTTTATGCAAATGAGACACCTGCACCACTCTTAGGAGCCCCCACACAGTCCCCCACCTACACATTTTATGTGCCTGTGTGTTCTCACCCACTCAAGGAATTATCCAACTTCGCATGACCTTTAACTTTCTTATATAAAGAATATCTCTGTCCTTGTCTGCTAAAGGTGAAGATGGCAAAATAACCAGCGCAGATCACAGAGAGTGCACGTGTGTGCAAGCGACATATGTGACATGTAATAACACCAGTGTAACTGGGTGATATGGGTGCAGAGGCAAGATAAGGGAATCTGTGAGCAGGAGTGGGAGTAGACGTGTTGTGGTTCAGCGATGGTTTGTTTAGTCAGCAATGCCTTAAGGCATTAGGGAAACACTAAACCAGTGCCTGTCAGTCACACTATAAAATAAAATGTACATGTAAAAAAAAAAGGAAAAAAAGGAGCCCACAATAAATCACATGCAGTCACCTCATGATGGATTTGTAAAAAACTGCTTCCATGACTGTTTACTTTTCTCTCTTCGTGCCACTTTCTCTCCTCTGCACATGAGAAAACAAAATAATAAATGGGGTCCTAAAGAAAAAGACCCTCCCTGCACCTTGAGGTGCACTTGTAACATTGAGTGGTGTTGTTCCTAATGGAAACGCCCGTAGCTGTTGTTAGGTTTGAGACACATCATGCTTTGCCCCAACCAAACCTCCCCTACAGCCCTCCCATGATACATTAGGGTGTCAGGGGAGCTTGTAAGGAGCGCAGCTCAGATGTGAAATGTTACAGCTCAGAGGGCTCGCCAGGGCCGTGCAGAGTGCACCATGTCCGTGTCCCACTTAATGTTCTCATTTCTCACTGGGAAGAGATCCGTTTAAAGGCGTAGAGAAATGGAGCTTTTAAAAAACAAGTGTTTGAAGGCGCTAAGCTCCCCATATAAATCCTCTCCACCTCCACTCTCCCTGACCGCTTCCAACCTTCCCATGAATCATCTATGACCTCTCAGAAGTCCACAATCATATTGTGTATGTGTGTGTGCTTCTGCCCTGGGTTTGTGTCAGAGGCAGCTCTCAAACTTTCGCTGTATAAATTATTTAACTCAATACTCAAGTCTTTTCATAGAACTTTCGAAAATCCAGTCCTTCAGAAGAATCTTGAGTTGAAGACACAACCTCCTGCAGACGCGATGTAAGTCTTCCAACTTGTGAGCAGGACTCAAGCAGAGAAGGATGAAACGATGAGTATCAATAGTCTAACACAGAGGGATAGATGGACAGGAAAGGAAAAGAAAAACGTTCAGGAGATGTGTTCCTTCCTGTTATTATTCATTAAATCCAGTGTAGCTGGGTTTTATGACATGACATTTTGTTTGAATCCAGCAAACATAATCCCCACGCAGGGTGCCTCTGTTTTCCCTCAAACCTACCTACCACAGCTCTATGCATAGAGACAGCTATTCATAGCTTGTGAAGTCTTTGCCTCAGACCACCACTCCACTCCTATGTAGATCCTCAGATGAGCCAGCAGGGAATGTTTTCTCGTTTCCCCTTTAATTCATCTGTCTGTAGTAAAGTTGCTGAAGTTATATTCATGTAAAGAATTACAAAACAGGTGAGCGTCAGTTTTGTGCTTTGAAAAAGAATAATTATGGACTGCTGAATATATTTTACAGATAATTCTGGCATTAGTTGTTCTGTTGCACTGCTTTCTCATTCCCCTGTGTTATTTTGACAATTATTGTCAAGGATTTGGAGGTTTTTGGGTCGCAGAGCTATAGCGATACGTTGACAACCATGCAGGACACAGACAGCAGCTTTGCATGTAGCCTTCATTAAAAACTTTGTGACCTAAATTCAAACTGAGATTTAATTTGTTCTATCTTAAGACCATTACATTCTTTTCTCTCTTTTTTTTTTCTTCTGGAAGCAATATTGGAGCTTCAGCCTCTGGGTTGGTATTTTCATTTGCAGTTGAATGACATTTGAGAAAGCCATTGGCATGTTAATACAATACATTTTTCTCCCTTTTAGCACACAACATTGACTTTATTAATCTACTGTTGGCAATTTAAGACATCAATCCATCTTCAGCACTACATATTTGGGAGGAGGAGGATCCCCAGTGTCCACAGTTATCATAGCTTACTAAGTTATCACTGATTCCAAGATATTTCCATGTTATTTCAACACTTGCTGAGTCATGGGCAGCTCCTGCACATTGCACATTTTTGCATTATAGAATGGAAGGGGTTCTAGCTCGCATTGGTTCTGTCTTCTTAATGGGTTCAGAAAGAATCACAAGTTCAAATCACAGATGGGACTGAGCAATGGCTCAACATCTGCCTACAGGGCATAGACAAGGATACGTAAAGTATATGCTAGTTAACTATCAGTTAATTGTTTGTCAGTGTTATTATTTTTAATGTAAAGTAGCTAAAACTTGTCCATAACGTCATTAGTTGACATTAGATAATGTGAAGGCTGTTACATAGACTGTGGAACTGAAGCATCTAAATAAAGAGGATCCACTTGAAGAAATTTACTCCTGTAAACTTTGAGAAAAAATAAATATGAATGAAATATATTAGAATGTAACAATGAAAACCTGCTTTTGAAAGAAACAAGAACAAGAAACGGGATTAGTGATTGGTTATCAAGAAGTACAGGGCCGTCAATGTAAAAACATTAATCTGCTTTTAGGTGAAAAATATTAAATGTTGCAATACACCCTGCACAGATAATCACAGATGCTATACTTAAATGAAAACATATAGACTAGACTATGCTTCAAGCCTTTTATAAAAGATCTAAGAATTCAGCTGAACAGCATGCCAAACTGCCATTTCTTTTCCCCTTAGTAAGTCCTTTTTAAGGATGGATGATTCAGTGTAATCTATCTTCCATATTAAAAATCATAAGCTAAGGTATCCTTTCATACAGTACTATGAAATTTATTACATTTTGCTTCTGTAGGGGATTGGGCTCTGACCTGATTAATTTTTATAGCAAGAATCTAATCCTATTTTTATGAGAAGGGGAAACAAGAAAAAAATCTTTTAGTTCTGTCATCTGAAAGGCTGAATATGCATTCTCCTGTAACAACGGCGAATATTTCTCCTGATGAATTTTATCTGCCAATCGCAACTAATCTCCATGTGTTCTTTTAGTCTCAGACGCATTGTCTCTGAGATTTTGAGCTGTGTTGAATTAGATATTACATTGCCTTGCTCGCACGGTATGGAGGAACTTTTTGTTGATATTTTTAAACTTTTGTACCAGTTTATGCTGCTATCAAGAGCACACGCTGACATACCCTTGTCTTACACTGAGCACCTTTTGCCCTTTACATCTGTTTCCATCTCTGTTACTTTGTTCTTCCTTGTCCACCAATATCCTGATCCTCCCTCCATTCTCTCCCTGTACTCTTGCACTACTTGTCTCGCCTCCTCTCCTCTCTGGCTCTGCTAATTCCACAACATGTCTGACTGGGTCTATTTCCCGCTGCTCCTCATAACAAGGCCATGATGGACCTTATCACTCCTGTCACTCAAACTAGCTGACAGCTAGTCTCTGTATTTTTTTTCTCACTCAATTTCACGTTTGTCTGTCTTTCTGTCTGCTCTCTCTCCCTCCCTCTCTTTTTTTCCGTCTACCTCTCTCCTCTAATGTGGCCAGATAGAATATGCTCACCTGCAATCCATCTGTCCCGCTGATAAAGACGTTACCGGTGATGGGTGTAGCACCAGGAACAGGGCAGCAGGGCCCTGTCAGTGCTGGTCTGTCTTGGGGATGGCTAACGGGTGTCATGGATTAGTCTGAGCTTTGCATGATTGCTCCGGTAGCTCGGAGATACACACGGCACTTACCCTGGGTGATTCGGTGGCGTAGTCAGCCAGACTCCTCTATGGAAAAGGATTTGAGCACTGTACGCTAGGTTAGAGGCACATTATGAAGGACAGAGGTATGTAAGTGTTTGCGTGCATATAGGGGTTTTGTTCTTCGACATTTATACATAAATTGAAGTTAGAGTATGTCCTTTAAACGTTTGCAATATGATATGAAGTGAAGTTTGAAGTGCGCATTTCTGAATTTTTTTTCATGTTATGCGGGCTGAATAATACGCTGAATACCAGGTAATTTTATTCAAATGTAGTGAATAGTGTAACACCACTCGACAACCCCAGTCTTTCAGAGAGAGTGAAAAAGCACTAGAAAGAAGTGTGAAAAACTACTTGAAATAGCAACAGGCATGATGTCCCTGAGTTGGGAAGTTTTCTTAGAAGAATGTTAATAATGTGTTAGAAATCACAAAGCTGGTCTCTTTATAAGCTCAAAAAGGACTCACTTAAAAAGGCTGCTGCAAGCACAGTTTTCTCAAAAGGACTGGCCATGATGCAACATTCTGTGTATGGCTCTATTAAATTTAATATTCATTTTGTTGTTATTCGTAATTTTGTATCACACCCTACCATTTGCCCTTGTTGAGAGAGGTGACTGACTGAAGCTTCAGCTAATAGTCTTTAAATCTGTGAGCACTGGTTGATTGACATTTAAATAAAATGAGTTCATGTGCAATTGCTCATTGCAAAGTAGCAGTGTACATCCAATTGCAGATAAGGAGTATACAGAGCAAAAGGAATAAGTAATCTGTGTGGTCTCATGTTCCAAAACAAAAATGAAAGAATGTTTCATTATTTATCTTTTATTTATTTATTTGTTTACTTCTGCAGTAGTGAATGTAATTCTGTTTTTTTTTTATTTTCTAAGTCAAAAAACCAAGACCTGTATTGAAACACTTCAATGGACATATTAATGAATACTCGCTGTAACAATTATGCACGCTTCAAGTTAATGAGTTTGTGTGATGCATCATTCAACCATGTCCGACACAGATGATGCAGGGTCAAAAGTCTCATACATCACCGCAGAAGACCAGTGGTTCAGGTTCCAGTGGTAGCACCTCCTGCTTAGTTGTCTGTTTGCAGCAAACACAATTAGCAATGATTTGTGGGTAGGAAGCCCGTTAGGTAGCATGTCCTTGCCACTGTCATAGTGACGCTTACCTGGTGATTGTGGCACCATACATCATTGTATCATGCATTCCTCCTGGCTGTCAGAATAGACCTTTTCACAGCGGCATGTTAACTTGAAATAGTAGGGTCAACGCACTTGGTTCCAATGATGCTAATTAAGGTTCCGTTAAATAGTCAGGGTGCTGCTGTGGTGCATGTTGGTTCACTGGAAAGGCTCTGCTGCAATAAATGGAACTGAACTATCATTAGTATCATTGGCAACACCTGTGTTTACCCTACTATTATACTATCAAAATGGATGCTGTGAAAAAGAAATGTCTATTGTATCTTGGTAAGAAAAAAAGAACATCAAGACACATTCTTCTCTTTTCTAGTCACTGCAAAGGTAAGTTGATTGTCATGAGTAGCGGCGGTATTACCGACAGGTAGTCAAAGGTATGGGAGGTCTGGTGGTTGCAGTAATGTAACATTGTGTTGTCTGCAGCTGATATGATACGTTCAAGGACTTTCTCCTCAGAGCCTCATGGTGAGCTGTTTAGCAGTGTAGTGGTAGATATAGCAGGTTGAAACAAATAGTGGAAACTTTTACTTTCACTGGGGAGCACATGGGTGAAAATGCAGCAGAAAGTACATGTGGACTGTCAGGTTTGGGTTTTTTTTTTGGAAAGCTACAAAACTCCTGGAGGCAGAACTCTCCAGTCTGACCAGTCTCCCCGGACTGTCTGACACTATCCTCTGTAATTCATCAGCTGTAACGCTTGGATGGCTGCCAGTGTTTTTGACCACATGGTTATTTAATACACCGTGTGCCTGTATTCTGACTATTCTGTATACTTGATGAGTTTATTTATTTATTTATTTATTTTTAACTCAGCTGCAGTGACAAACAAGAGAGCTGTCATGTTCCGCAAAGGTAGAAAAGCTGCTTTGCTGAATGTCAGATTCATCAAAAAATCTATCTTTGGAAACAGCCTTAGCAGAAGCTGTTCAAATTTAATAAAGACATAGGTAAGCTCATTAACTCTCCAGGCACACTTACTGTATGCAGGATTAAAGCTAGGTGGAAGGGGGATGAATCAAATGGGGGGTTAGAGAGAGAAGTAAGTTGCCAATCCTATACACAGACACTGTATAGGATTGTGGGGGAAGATGACACATGCACTTGGTTTCATTTGAGCTTCATGCTTGTACAATGAAAATTGTGCCTTTTTTTTTACAGATTTGTGGTCTGTCTACATCTCGTTCTGCTGAGAGTTAAGCTGCTTTGAAAGTAGATAAAGGAAATACAAGCGGCTGCTTGAAAATGTACATGATTCCTGTTTAAGTCAGGGATTTCTTTTCCAAATCTGACATCTACCTCAGTCATTTGTCATTTTAATGGGGCCTAAAAATACTAAATTAGTGCAAAGTTTTATGACTTTTTATGAGATGTTATGTTCAGGGTGCCACACGATTTTTAGATTTATGTTTGTCATGTCTTTGCAGCGTGTTTATTTACTTAAAATAGACTCTCTGCTTTCTAAGAACTGTCTTGGGAGGATCAAAATCGTAGCAAGTAAGCATGTTATGAAAAAGATGCTGGAAGATAACCAACATGCTCAGGAAGACAAACTTCAAATGCCTCTGTTGCAGCGCCTCCCTGTTGTGACGTGTCAATGTAGCAAATGCTATTCAGAGGCAAAACAGTCTTGTCTCAGGAGGTTTAATATGATGGGCCACTGTTATGTGTGTTCTCTTCTTCTTTGGGGCAGCAGGGACGTGTCACAAAGTACTTTCCATTAGGACAAATGAACAGCTGCTCAACTGTCTGTCTGGCTACCTGTCAGTGTAGCCCCAACTGCCATCTGTATACATAACACATCCTGACAGACATCCAGGAATAAAATAAGTTGATTTCAACACTGTCCATCCGTCTCAGGTTGTGTGTGTATATGTGTGTAAGGTGCTGTGTCCTAACGGAAAGAATAGGCTGAGCGTATGTGTGTTTCCTTGACTGTAATTACGTTCATGTGTCACTGTGTTTATTTGTTTATCTCTGTGAGAGTGAAAACAAGATGGAAAAGTCAGATTTATTAATTTTATGATTTATAGCAGACCAGTATTACACTCAAAACAACCACACTTTTACTTACTCTGAAAACTGACTCATTTTGTCTCTGACCTATTCTCTGACTTTATACTCAGTCTTTATCCTTGTATAGAAAATATTGCTGCATACACCAGTGAGACTACAAGAAAAAGGTCTTGGTCACTGGTTTGTAACAAGAAAACAATGCCAGCTGGCAATGAAAGACAAATTAAAAGCCTCTATAAGAAATAGGAGGCAATTTCCATAGTAGTGTTAATGAGGCAGAGAGCATTTAGTGTTACTCGGTAAAGCTGACAGATGTGTATACTCTTCCAAGGCTTCACATCTCTTTCTCGGGCCCTTTGCCAAATATTTCAGGCTTTCTTTGCACCCCCATCTGTTGGAGATGGGATACATTGAACGTTGTTGACAGTGTTGAGATGAAGGTTTTGTGGAATTATGGTGTACTTTCAGAAATGAACCAGCTGTTTTGCTTTGGTTTGCAGATGTTTGCTAATGTAGAAAGCAAACATCTGCAAGAAAGAAGGCTGAAAGTTGAAAGAAAACCATTGAGCATTGTCACACAGCATCCCTGAATGAGTGTGTAAGCGATTAGGTAGTCTTTATAAACAGATATCTGCATGTGAATGCAGAATCATAGACAAAGAAAATATTTTGACACTGGAAGTGTTCTGGTTTGTAGCCTGGGTTGTATTGAGTAGGTTGGTAGGTTGCAGCAGTTCCTGTGGAGAGAATAAGAGGTGGAACACATTGGCTGAAATGGCTAATTTATTCGCTTTTAGAATAGTTGCCCCCAGAGGATAAATCGCCTTTAGACGGTAGCCAATTGGTTCAGAGATTGGTCGTTAGGTGACCACATTTGCCAAATATCTGGCCATGGTGAAGTAGTAATTGTTCATTTTATTTTGTCTTTATGTAATTTTTAAAGCACCAACTTGTTGCTCATCAGACCTGTTAATGATAATACTGACACTGTAAACTGAAAACTTTCTCCTCCCAGCTGTACAAAGCCCAAACTATTACCCTGACTTATAAACTGACTTATATTAGTCAACTGTAGTCAACTGTCAGGAAATTGTAAATCACAGACAGTTCAGGGAGAGCAGTCGAGGACATCAGAGGGAAAACCAAACAACATAGGTTCTCTGTGATTCAGTTGGTATGTGACCAGCCATAAAGCTCTATGCACTCCTCCTGACTGTGGAGGCAAAGTAGCAGTGTGTTAAAGTAGAAATTACATAGTGTCACTTTAGGATTTTGGTATTTTTCTTATTGGTTCAGACAGGTATCCAATTAGTTCTGTACGGTATGAAAATCAATTATGTGTGATCTGATCGCTGCCAGTCTAATCAATCAAACCATTCACACCGGGCACGCCGCGGAACGACTCAGCAGCGTCCCAGCAGCCCGACACAGAATCAACGTAATATACTTCCGCCCCCTTTCAAAATAAAACACAATACACAGTTCATGTAGCCTATCACAACTTCACGTCAACGTTACATCATGACCAGTGGCACCAGGTCAGCAGTCAATCGATCAAAGGGTCTCAACATGAACGATGACAGACTAATTGTTGAAGTGGAACAACACACAATAATTTATGACACAACAGATCATTTTTATAATCTCTTCCACGTCGGAGAAGCAAAGTCAGCTGTTTGTTGTTGTTGTTTTCTTCATACACAGTGTATCGCGGGGTTCTCACGTACGTTCAGGATTCTCAGGATCTCGTGATCTCGTGTGAATATGGCTGGCTGGCTACGCTGCCGTCATGCTGCCGTCACACGCCCGGTGTGAATTGACGCTGGGCAAAGGATGGAGCAAAACCGTGGCACAGCCGTTACGCCGCACTTACGTCCCCTGTGTGAATCCCCAGTAATACTGCACACATGATATGTTGCACATAACAAACAAATGAAAGCCAACGTCACCATCACACACAGGAACAGATTAAAAATAAAGCAGGTCTTATAATGTAATTCCAACTGTCAGCTCAAAACTGACATTACCCATGTATTTGTCTTTTCTTCTTAAGTTGTTTTGACTCAAATCACCCAATTATCTTTTGGCAGCATGACATTACCTCGAAGATTTATGGGACGGATCACTGAAAAGGTCTGGCATAAAAGGAGATGGCAAACAGAAAATCGATGGCACACTGTAGTTTTTACTCTTTGGAATCTTAAATGTCTAAGTGCAGGGCTCTGTGATTTATGGCCACATGCCAACAATATCTATCTATCTATCTATCTATCTATCTATCTATCTATCTATCTATCTATCTATCTATCTATCTATCTATCTATCTATCTATCTATCTATCTATGGCAAGTGCGTGTGTGTGACTACACTAGTGATGTGGTCATCTTTTTCTAAGAGTGGAGCAACCAAGAGTCACCACTGTAATTGACTCTCTGTCTGGGGCTGGGAGTTTTAGATAGAAAACAGCCAACACACACATACATGGATGAAAGCAAACTTGAAGGCAGAGCCCTTTTTTCCCTCTTTTGCCATCTCTCTCTCTCTCTCTCTCTCTCTCTCTTTTTCTTAATGTGTTTAAGTCATTTCGGGCCAGAAGCTCTGCCTCATAGTTAGTCATTTCCTTCTAGTCTTTCAGGTGACTGGTCGCTTTGTGCTCCAGGTGGAATTGGGGCCTTATCAGTGGCAGGGCAGGAGCCCAGTGGCCACATCACATAGAATACAGCGTTTCCTCCAACCGCATGACTGCCCCACATGATTAAACCCAATCTGACCGGCTGTTGTCTGTGTGTGTGTGTGTGTGTGTGTGTGTGTGTGTGTGTGTGAGAGTGTGTGCGAGTGTGTATGAGGGGAGGAGAGAGTGAGCTTTGAAATATTGCATTTGACCCTTATCTACAGTTTGAGGAGTCTATAGAACGGTGATGAGCATGGGAATGCCAGTGACGTGCACCTGTTTGTGATCACCGCGCTTGTGTCTTTGAGTATATGCAGTAGGGGCATGTAGATAGTTTTTGTAAAACGGCTTTCACTCCTTCAGAGTTTCTCACTAAAGCTGAGGCAATTGCTGTTCACATTTAAATTCCAGTGCATCCCACTCAAATCGGAGTACTGCGCTTTTTTATGTTTCCATCAGCCTCCTAATTTTCACATGAAGCTTTTGTACCAGACTGCCGCAGGCTTGCAGGACAAAAGGACCAACAATGTACAAACATAACATCCGTCTTTAAAGAACATTGTGTTTCTAAATCGTGTGCCCTAAATGACTGTGAATAGTTCAAAGTGTTTTTTTTAACAAGCTTTGGATGAATAAAAAAAGGAGAAAAGAAAGGAAAGAGAAGAAATCAATGTTTGTCTCTCTTCAGATAAATGCATGGAGCCAGGCAGTGTAAGGCGGTAAGAGGGTAATCTGTGAAACAACAATACCGTGGGCTGACAGGAGATGCAGTAATCTAGGCTGGACCAGCACTATCCTTAAACAGAGTGTTCTGTGTCTAAAAGATTACACTATAAGCTCTGACACCATAATGGTCCTGACACACACACGCACATTCTCACACATACACACACTTACAATTGCTTCTGCCTGCCTGGAGCTTCTGCAAGGGTACCCCTGTTCACAATGTAGTCTTTATTGGTAGCCTTGCTAGCAGAATACATCGATAGGAATTTGATTGAGGCCTGTTGCCAACAATGAGCAGAGAGGTAGGGAGTGATTGACACTGAAAAATAAATGAGATGTGCTGTGAAGAATCGACCATGAATTCGACCATTTCTTCTGTTTGTCCATGCATTCAAATCTATGTTGAAAAGTCCTATTGTGATATACTTCTTTTTGGATATAACTTCAGGATATCTGACTATATATATATATATATATATAGTGTAGCTCTTTCTCAGACAGGGGGGAGCAAACATAAAAAAGAAGCAAACATAAAAAAGAAGGACTTAAAGTTGTCCTTTTGAGGTTTCTTATAAACAAACTAAATCCATAGTGTATCCTTGAGGTCTGACAAACATATTGAATGCACTTCCCTCATAAAATCTGCAAAGCCATTATTTCTTATTTAAATCCTGCATTGTTTACATGCCTATTTTCTTGCTTGCGCCTTCTTCTTCCTTGTCTTTGTTGAAGCTTTTCTATACACTTCTTTGTGTGTTACAGCCACCAGCAGAATAACAGGAAGCCGCTGGAAAGAATGTGCGATACATTCGCCCACGTGGTCACACAAGTGCACGATGGAAACAAAAGAGGGATCCACAAACATTTCTAGATATCACTCGTGATGATAGCTCTGCTGTGTTTATTCACCCTAAACATCTAATGTGTTGTATCGATATTAGCATTCTAAGCAATGTTGCGTGTGTGTGTGCATTTGCAGAAATACTTAAAAGGCACTGTCAAAACTCACCTGGAACTCTGATTTATCCTTGTGTCTCTGTATGCTCATGAAATGGAGTCATGCAGACTTGGAATAATCCCAATTTTTCACTCAAGTTTTAAAATTTATCTTCTCGTGCAGATGACTTTGCCTTAATTCTCTCCATCATCTTGTGCCTCTTGGTTGACTTATGCCAAAATTCACTTCACATACAGTCTGAACATACCTTCAGAGTCACCTTAATCAGCTCCTAATGGAAAGTCTTCATCTATGCCATCCTCTCTCTCTCTGTCCAGTCTGATTTGTACTGGTATACTTTCTAGGTTCAGGTATCTTCAGTTCTTCTTAATCACTGATGCTGATTTCTCTGTCTCTTTATCTGCATCCTCAGTTTGAAGCATACGTGGATGAGGGCTCGACGGGTGTGGTGGTCAACTTGACAGTAGACGACAGAGACGACCCGGCCACAGGAGCTTGGAGAGCTACTTACACAATACTTAACAAAGATCTTGCACAGAGCTTTGAGATCCAAACCAACCCAGATAATAATGAGGGAATGCTCTCTGTTGTTAAGGTAAAGTGCATGCCCTGCATCATGCATTCATGTTCTGCAGTAGGTAACACAATCACACTTAACTTCTAAATGATTTTCCCCATTCAGCCCCTGAACTACGAAGCCAGAGCAGTCCACACGTTACTCATCCAAGTAGAGAATGAAGATCCTCTGGTTTCTGGTGTTGACTACGGCCCGAGCTCCACAGCGACTGTCCAGGTCACAGTCCAGGACATCAACGAGGGCCCGGTCTTCTTCCCTGACCCCCTGACAGTAAACAGGATGGAAAACATTCCTGTGGGCAGCTTTGTGGCCTCACTCAACGCTACAGATCCAGATACATTTCACAAACAGAACATCAGGTAAGGAGCTATGGATAAAATCAAAGGAAAAGGGCTGCAGTCAGACTGAAATTGCAATCCAGCTGTAAAACTGTGCTTGTCTTGTGTATATAAAATGAGAAGATAGATAGAAAGGTTGCATGATTGAATGTCATCTGCTGTAGCTCAGTACCATCAGTAAAGAGTTGTCATGGTATTCACTTCTTTCAGATTCACTCTGTTCAGTTGAGCAACTGTTGATCAAGTATCATTTGCTAATGGGACTCCAAGGGCACCATCTCACCTCATGTGTTTCTCAGCCCTCATTACTCCTTCTTTTCAGCCCACTCAGTGCATTCAAATCTTCTTCCAGTCTTCCATCCCCTGTCTACAATGTTCTCTTTGCCACTTTATCACTCTGTGTTGTGTAAACAGATGAAAGACATTAACCGGACAATCTGCAATTTACTGCCACAGGTCAAACCATTCACCCCAGTCCACTGAAAAGTCAGAGTGGGCAGCTCATTAACTTTTACTCTGTAACAGAAAAAGTCCTCCCTCAAATATTACCATCATCATAACAGGAAGGCTATTAGTTTCACTATGTGCTACAATAAAAATTATTCCTCTTACTGCCAGAAGGAGCCCCATGGCATGCTGCACTTCCTTTTACAAGATGGAAAGCTCATCATTGCATTTATTGGCTTTCGGGCCTAATTTATACTTAATTCAGATCACGCTTTTAATGCTCCCATGCAGTTATATATCATGTAAAAATAGTGTTAAGTAAACACATGGGGATAATAATGAATCAGGGAAATAAAACTCACCAGATCGTGACTTAACTGCTTGAAATTATTGATGCCAATTTATGAGCTGTAAAATGTGTCGGTATCAAATGCTACATAACGTGGAGTTGTTCCACTGAATGTGATGATGTGTAGGAGTCAGGAGCTATGCCCATAAAGCTTTCATCAGTGGTGGACTGAGATCACAAGTCAGGTCACAGGTGATTGTATAAATTTCAAAATGTCTGAGATCACAAACTGATCTTTGAATACAAATTTTGTTCAGTAATACCGGGAGGCTACTCTTGTTTTTATAACAAAGATTAAGAAACATGCTCCACTGAACACTGCCTTAGGTCACAAGCTCACTTTAAATCTATTAACATTAATTCTATGACTGCCACGGTCAGATTTGTATTTTGTTAGTTAATGTCTTTGTCTTTATTTATTTAACCTTGAGAGTTGTATTAACAATAGTCAGTGGTCACACATTGATTTAAAATGAAAACAAAACAAAACAATGAAAGTGTTAAAAAAAAAAGCCTTCTGTGCATTGTGTGTATGCTAGCATGCGCACAATGATGATAATAAAGTGTTGATGTTAAACAACTATAATGTTCCCAAGTATGGTTCAACGTGTAAGTTAAGGGTTTACATTATTACAGGGGAACATTAATGCGTGTATCAAATTTAATGTCAGTCCATCCAGTAGTTGTTGGTAGTCAGGACTTAAAGTGGGATTTAGCCCTAAGATCCACAAGGAACTCATTTATTTAGGCTTTCTTAGTCAAAGAAAAAAAAAATACTGAGCCTGCCTGTGTGTGGTTAATGTTATTATAACATTATACATTCTATCTATCTATTACAGAAAATATTTACCCTCAGTAATGGATGTGCTGTTAGGTTGTGAAGCAGTTGCACAAGAGTGCCAAATATATAACAGTTGTGGGATTTAGGTCCATGTTGCATTGGAAGATGTTTTAAAATATTACTGTTTCTCTATATATATATATATATATATATATATAGACTGTTGTTATCGCCACACTTTATGAGCTGTATGAGCAGCGCGGAGGCCTGAGTTTGCTGTCATAATAATTAATCATAATAGAAAACATCATGGCATCTATAAATGAACTGATAAGCTCAGAGTCATAAAATTTCAATGTATTGGACCACCATGATCATAACAGTAGCTGTAGACGTAGTATGTCACACTAAAATGGTGGACAGACAGACTGGCATTGCTATTCTTTGAGCCACAAAACTGCAAGCTAAAAAATGTGTAGGCTTTGCGATCTGAGATCAGTAGTACCAGTACGCTCTAGCTCCATTCTAAATTAATGTAACTGAAATAGTCAGTTAATATCACTTAAATTATAGAGACTTGTATATAAAAAGATAAAAGCCAAAATACTAGTTTTATGTGAATACTGATTTCATGCATCAGACTATTCAGGAGTGATGGGAGCCTCAGCAAGAAAGATTTTCACCAAATTAAATATAAAGACTTTGAAAAACAATTTATTTTTCTTCATCCTACAGTCAGTCTTGAATGCCTCTGCTCGTCCTTCAGTAGCTTGGTCCTCAGTAATGCATTTAACACTTAACAAACATATCCCACTGATGCAAGTTTCAGTGTTGTTCTTGTTTCTATATGAGTCATTCAGGTTCAGGTAGAGGTTAAATAGTTTGTCATCTTTATGTTTCTCACTTATATGGATATTATTTGATATTTGGATTTACTTACAAGCTTTCTCCAAAGATTTTTGTGCTGTTTCGTCCATATATAGCCATAGAAGACTGCGTTTTTAACACCTTCTTTGCATCTTTGACTGATCCTTTCTCTAGATCTGAATATTTCTAACTTTATGCTCTCCTGCTGGCAGATCTTCAGCATGTGTCTCTATTTATTTCATGGTGCCTGTTTACCATTTTATCTTCTGACATTTTGCCAGTAACAGTGACTTTGAAACGTCAAACCTGTGACCTGAAGACAGGTTGAGGACATTGTGAAAGACTGTTTGCAGAAGTGAGAATAGGGAGCGAGCATGCACAGAATGAAATAGAATAAAAGAGGAGACATCCTTCCTTGTCTATCTCTGCATAACTGTGCAGTCATGTGTGTGTGTGTGTGTGTGTGTGTGTGTGTGTGTGTGGTATTTGTGTGTGTCTGTATCTGCCCCCTGAGATCCGCAAGTCAAATGCATTTGACATGGAACACAATCGGTGTGACTCACTGGTCAGTCAGTAGCACACAGTGCTCAGTACACATGTATGCATGTCTATATTTGTGAGGACTATATTAATTATTTCACTATATAACTTATGGACCAATATGTTAACATTAGGAAAAATAATGCACATCAACATGTCTACCCATGCCTACAGTCTGGTCTGAGCACTTTTTGACAAGAAACAGCATGTGGAGAAACAATGGGACACAAAGTTACCAGGTGTTGTGTTAATGTGTTTAAGCAACTAATTTTATGAAAAATTTGCACTGCATTGAGCAGCTAAGCCCTATTTGCACAGGACTATTGTTGCCTTGGGTCCTCTGTGAATTATAATAATTGCAGCGGCCATCCGTGTTCTTAAACCTGTGCAAATCTGCCATGTGTGACATTTCTGGACCACAGTTCGACCCAAAAGCAGACTCAGGTGCTATTCAGGCTGGATTAAAAATTCCAATGGGAGATGGGTAATAACATATTTTCTATGGCACTTCAGCTAAATTCATGCAGCTGGCATTTTAGCTAATATTTCAAAGTACAAGAAGTGGTTTTATTTATTCCACCGGAAAATCATGTGGTGCAAAAAATGTGGTGCTTATTAGCAGCTCATACAGATATAGTGTCAGTTAAGATGGGATGTTTAAAAAAAACAATAAATTAGACCTTCTTCGTCTTCTGTAGTGTAACATATTTCTGAGTAAAACACAATGATAACTTGTAACAAATATAACTTGAAGGGCTTAGTGAATATCAAGGCACATGGGACACAGGAGATGGAAAACAAGAGAGAAATAATGAACCATGTCGTTTGCACATGTGAATAAAGTTTTTACCTATTTAAATCTAAACACGCAGCTTATGTGATTTTGCTCTTCAGTTGCTATGGTCCACTAGCTGTAGGTCAGTCAACTGTTTTATATCAAGTATCAAGGATATCTTTATTATCCCTGAAGGGTAATTTGTTGTGCAGCCAGTAGTAATTACACAACCACATAACCATCAGACAACAACAAACAAACATCTGCAACAAATACAACACAAGGATCACATTAAGTTATTTGAAAGGCCAATGGCAGCGGGAACAAATTTACTATCGGTCCTGCATCTTAGCTTCAAATTCAAATCCTTAGACCTCCACCTTGTACAGGTGCTAAAAGGTCATTTAAGCTTGTGCATGCAATTTTTGCTGCACACGTTAATGAAGAAAAAGATGGAAGAAACAAAATGTCCTTGGCAAGGTCAGAATGATACATTTTCATTTGTCCATATTGAAACACTGTTTAGCTGCAGTTTCAATCCTCACACGTTTTACACAGAACGACAGAATTAAGATCAAGTTGCAAGACTATTTACTACCTCTATGAACATTAATGAAAATGTTAATTGGAGGTCTAATCACTAAAAATTAGGAGAATTAATAAGGACTATTGATTCCACTTGAAGTTGAAGACAGCGGGATTATGCTTCAAAAGCTGTAGTGAGTGTAGAAACAGGCTGTGCTATGAAGCCTCTCATTAGCCCGGTTTCTGGCTCACAGCTATGCAAAACCCAGCAGGGGTAATCTGGGTTATCTCATTATCCAGGTTATTAAACAGCGTTGTTTCACCTTTTCTTTTATCCTGCTGTTGAGAATTAGGTTATTTGTCTGCAAGAGCGTACCATTACTTGGTTAATTATTATTATTACTTAATAAATAACTGAAATCTGTTATACTTTGACCACAAACACTTTGAAGTGGCCCAGACTCTGATGCAGTCACCAGTGAGCTTGTTGTCATCTCTCATTTCATAACGGCGACAATGTGAAGCCAAAGATGATGTAATTAAATCTACTAATGATAAAAAAAACTTCCACTGTTTACATGAAACACACAATCAACTATTAATAGATAGGTCTTTTTATGTTAAATTATCAATTAATTGAAACAGTTCCCGGGGCAAAATCACTTATGATTTGCAATTAACCTTATTTGGCACAGTGGTGAAAGGAGTGATTAAAAACAACAAAGCAATTTCCTCATGCATCACTATGTGCAGCAACATCACTCACACTGACCTGAGATATTCCATACACCCTAATTCTCCCTCATAAATGGACAAGTTACATAATTACAAATAGCAAGTGAGTCATGCTTTAATCCTGTACAGTATTTAGGCCAAACTATTAGGCTCTGGGGGGGGATTTATCTCATGTTTATGCCGAATAAGTTTTCTAGCCCTCTTGACTGGTTTGGGGCTTTGGTTGAGCAGAATGGCTTTATGAGAGTGGCGAGTAAAAATCAGACAGCGTGGATGGGAGACGGAGAGAGCTGGACTTGGCTCTTGACAAAAGTTTGTCTGTGGTAAACCTTTTACTACAGAAGTGTTTTGTGCTTGATGCATGGGTGCTTGACATTGAGGAAATATATAGCACTTAAGGGAAGATTTATATGCTGAAATTTGGAAGAAAGTTTGCCCAGAAAGTTTACTCTGATATTTTCCCGGATCTTAAAC